>NC_057796.1:272716828-272765166 GCF_018294505.1 Triticum aestivum | reverse complement strand
AATCGCCTAAGTGATTAAAAATCCTACCGAGTGGTGAGCAATCCTCCCACTCGGGGGCTTAGCTGCAGTCCAGTACTCGCCTAAGTAATTAAAATCCCACCGAGTGGTGAGCAATCCTCCCACTCGGGGGCTTAGCTGCAGTCCAGTACTTGCCTAAGTGATTAAAAATCCTACTGAGTGGCGAGCCTGCCTCCCACTTGGGGGCTTAGCTGCAGTCCAGTACTCGCCTAAGTGATTAAAAATCCTACCGAGTGGCGAGCCTGCCTCCCACTCGAGGGCTTAGCTGCGGTCCAGTACTCGCCTAAGTGATTAAAAATCCTACCGAGTGGCGAGCCTGCCTCCCACTCGGAGGCTTAGCTGCAGTCCAGTACTCGCCTAAGTTTGGAGCTACTCCACAAATACAATGCACACTTCCTCTTTACCTGCAAGGACGACAAGGTGTAGGTCGACTGTAACCTTTCCCTTCAGAGCTGCAATGCAAACACAAAGGTTATTTCGAGTGAGGAACAAGTTCCACTCGACGGAGATACCACCGAAGATATTTAAGATAAGCAAAGTTCAGATAACGTCCTAAGGATCCGACCCTCGGATCGAAAGTGCGCAGGCATCAAGCCTGTAAGAGTTTATCGGTTACAAAATCACTCGGCATTCCGAGGCAAATTTAAAGCGAAGCGTAGAAGTTTTTTACTCCTCAGGTGGAGGGCTGGAGGGCGCGACAAATTCGTCCAAGTCAATCCCATCAGCAATCCGAGTGGTTGCGGCAATGAAGGTCTCCATGAAAGACTCGAAGTTGTGCTTCTTGGTATTGGCAACTTGGATGGCCGCCAGCTTTTCCTCTCGCGCCTCCTTGCAGTGAACACGGACTAGGGACAGAGCGACGTCAGCGCCGCACCGGGCGGAAGACTTCTTCCATTCCTGCACTCGACCTGGGATATCATTCAGTCGAGTCATCAAAGACTCGAGGTCATTTTGAAGGGTCTCCCTTGGCCAGAGTGCCGTGTCGATCCGCGACACTGCCACCTTCAATCGGGCGAGGTAGTCGACAACGCCAGCAACACGAGACTCCAATCGGAGCACATTCATGGCAGCTTCATCCTTCACCGGGGAGTTGATGGGGTCCAAGATTGTCTCCACTCGACTGGTCTCTTCTTCAAAGTTTGGGCAGAATTCTGTAAGACCAGCCCGAAGTCAAATCAATAGTTCTACGATGAGTCGGAAGTAACAAGTCAATCGGGTGTAAGAGTTTACCTTCAAGCATGAGGAACAACTTCTTGGCAAGTCCTCCCAAATAAGCTTCCAGGTCGTTCCTCTTCCCCACCAGTTCACTGGCCTTGTCATTCAGAGCTTTGCTACCTCTTGAGCACTGCGTTGGATTTCCCCGAAGAGGAAGGGATGATGCAGCAAAGTAGCGTAAGTATTTCCCTTAGTTTTTTAGAACCAAGGTACCAATCCAGTAGGAGCCTACGCTCAAGTCCCTCGTACCTACACAAATAACAAACTCTCGCAACCAACGCGATAAAGGGGTTGTCAATCCCTTCACGACCACTTGCAAGGATTAAAACTGATAAAAGAGATAGATAATATTTTTGGTATTTTTGGTATAAGAAAGCAAAGTAAAACAAAGCAAAAGTAAAGTAAAGGAAGATTGATATGATGAAAATAGACCCGGGGGCCATAGGTTTCACTAGAGGCTTCTCTCGAGAGCATACGTATTCTACGGTGGGTGAACAAATTACTGTTGAGCAATTGACAGAATTGAGCATAGTTATGAGAGTATCTAGGCATGATCATGTATATAGGCATCATGTCCGAACCAAGTAGACCGAAACGATTCTGCATCTACTACTATTACTCCACTCATCGACCGCTATCCAGCATGCATCTAGAGTATTAAGTTAAAAACAGAGTAACGCCTTAAGCAATATGACATGATGTAGAGGGATAAATTCATGCAATATGATATAAACCCCATCTTGTTATCCTCGATGGCAACGATACAATACGTGCCTTGTTGCCCCTGCTGTCACTGGGAAAGGACACCGCAAGATCGAACTCAAAGCTAAGCACTTCTCCCATTGCAAGAAGAACCAATCTAGTTGGCCAAACCAAACTGATAAATCGAAGAGACTTGCAAAGATAACCAATCATACATAAAAGATTTCAGAGAAGAATCAAATATTGTTCATAGATAATCTTGATCATAAACCCACAATTCATCCGTCTCAACAAACACACCGCAAAAAGAAGATTACATCGAATAGATCTCCACAAGAGAGGGGGAGAACTTTGTATTGAGATCCAAACAGAGAGAAGAAGCCATCTAGCTAATAACTATGGACCCGAAGGTCTGAGGTAAACTACTCACACTTCATCGGTAGGGCTAGGATGATGTAGAAGCCCTCCGTGATCGATTGCCCCCTTCGGCGGAGCTCCGGAAAAGGCCCCAAGATGGGATCTCGTGGATACAAAAAGTTATGGCGGTGGAATTAGGGTTTTGGCTCCTGTTCTGATCTTGCGGGGGTACGTGGATATATATAGGAGGAAGGAGGGCGTCGGAGGAGCATCGGAGGGCCCACGAGGTAGGGGGGCGCGCCCTAGGGGGGGCGCGCCCCCCACCCTCGTGAGCACCTCCCTTGTGCCTTGACGTGGGGTCCAAGTCTCCTGGATTGCTTCTGTTGAGAAAATCACATTCCCGAAGGTTTCATTCCGTTTGGACTCCGTTTGATATTCCGTTTTTCCGAAACACTGAAATAGGCAAAAACATCAATTCTGGGCTGGGCCTCCGGTTAATAGGTTAGTCCCAAAAGTAATATAAAAGTGAATAATAAAGCCCAATATAGTCCAAAACAGTAGATAATATAGCATGGAGCAATCAAAAATTATAGATACGTTGGAGACGTATCAAGCTTCCTTATCTTTCTTCAGTCGGGCTTGTTCTTTGTTGGCCGAGTCGAGAGCAGTTTTCAGCCGAGTGTTCTCCTCCTCAAGTTTACCAACCGAAGCCAATTTGTCTTCGGCAAGCTTCGTTTTGTCCAAAGCTTCCTTCTGCGCCTCGGCAAGGTCATGGTCCTTCTTCTTCAGAGCCTCCTCCATTTTATCTGCAAAATGACAATGAGATCAGAATCAAGAACGGACAGAAAGAAAAGACAGTCGTCGAGCCCTCACCAGCCATACCTTTTGCCTCGTCCCTTGCCTTCTGCAAGTTCTCCTGGGCAAGCTTCAAGTCAAGGTTGAGCTGGATCTGTTTCTTCTCCAAATCAGTGTAACGAGCCACGAGTTCACAAGAGTTCTACAAGAATCAGTCGACAGATATAAAGTCAGTTGTTTCCGAGCAACCAGATAATTTTCAACGGCACTAAGACTACTGCCGAATCAGAAACATTCAACAGTAGTCTCGGGGACTACACCCAGTGGGTGCACTTAGCGTGCCCCCACTGGATCGACCGACTTGGCCCGACTAGTCGACCAAAAATGACAAGAAGAACTTATGGTCTCAGACCACAGCCGACTGCCAGCAGTCGACCCCAGTCTCGGGGACTACACCCAGTGGGTGCACTCTGCGTGCCCCCACTGGACCAAAACACACCCGTCAAGGTCCGCCTAGGACGAGTAAAAAAATGGTTTCAGACCGCAGCCGACTGCGAGCAGTCGACCACGGTCTCGGGGACTACACTCAGTGGGTGCACTCTGCGTGCCCCCACTGGACTTATGTTGACAAGTCGACTAAAAAAACACCCAGTGGGTGTATAGTCACAAGTTGAAACAAGGATTCAAGTACCATATCTTAAACAACACAAATAAAGATCAACTGACCTGGACGTTCCGCTGAAGCGCTGAGCTAATGTCATAAGGCATCTGACTAGCATCCCGAGCCACTTTTGTCTGCTCCATCACGAGCCCTGCCTGGCGTATGGCTTCCTGGGCAGCACTTATTTGGTCCTCTGGGGCCTGATAGGTAGCAAAGAAGGAAGGTGGGTCGGTCGGGGCAGGTGCAGTCGACGACGAAGGCCGAACGTTTGTCAAGGGCACGGCGAAGGACACGGAAGTCCGAGTGGTGTTGCCACCCTCCTGAACCGTCACTTCAGGTGCCGGTGCAGACTGAGGGGTCTTGCCAGCCAGTGCTTTCCTGCCTCTTCTCCCATAGGGCCTCAGCGGCACCTCTTCGTCGTCGTCTGGAAGATTGATGACGTGGGAAGGAGCTGCAGAAGAAATTCAGAGCTAAGCATGCAATCGACCAAAAAGACAGCCAGACAATCGACTGAGAATAAGATCACGAAAATTATACCTGGATTGGAAGTGACGGCATCCTCCATCTCCTCATCCGCATTCCTGATGGAAGTCTCGGAGGTAGCAGCACTGCAAGTTCCAGAAGCCAGTCGGTTTAACAAATGAGTCGACCAAGAGCCTGTTCGCCTCAAACAAAGAAATGCAAGTTCTGTGGTTACCCGGAAATGGTAGGGATGGCCACTCTGATCTTGGGCAGGGCCTTTGGTGGCTTCGACGAGGCGGCTCTCGGGTGTTTCGGCGCCTTCTCAATTGGGGTCGGTGAGGATGTCCGAGGACGTTTGGACGACTGACCCACTGGCGCTGTCCCTTTGCCGCGCTTGACGGCAGGGTCGTGGGTGTGCTTGGATCGCCTTTCACCTCGAGGAGGGTCGACTTCCTCGCCTTCGTCTTCGTCACTCGGGTCATCGCTTTCCTCCTCCTCATCGCCATCAGATTGCCATTCTTCGCCGCTCTCGCCACCGCTCGCCTCTCCCTCCTGGGCTTGGTCTTGCTCTCCATTGGGCATCGAATACATCTCAGTAATGGTCTATAAGATAACAGACAAGACAGAAGTCAGTTGGCTGACGTTAAGCAAGCTGCATGAAGGATCAAGATTACAGTCGGAGGATTTAAGACAAACCTTATCTGCTTCATAGGATTGGTCGAGCGGAGGAATCCTCCTGGCTCCTCTGGGGTTGTCCTTGTTCCCTGTGATGCTTGTCATCCACCCCTCCAGCGTAGCATCATCGACCTCCTCCGGGTGGATTCGAGTGGTGTCCTCAAGACCTGAATACAGCCACACCGGATGATCGCGAGCTTGGAGCGGTTGGATGCGCCGCCGGAGGAAGACCTCCAGTAAATCCATGTTGGTCACCCCATCGCGGACCAGCTAAACCACTCGACTGACCAACACTTTAACTTGGGCTCTCTCCTCCGGAGTCACTCTCAAAGAAGAAGGTTTTTCCGCTCGGTTCAAGGAAAAAGGAGGAAGGCCGGTCAACTGACCTGGAGTTGGCTGGTCTTTGCAATAAAACCAAGTCGACTGCCACCCGCGGACAGAATCAAGAAGAGTCATGGCCGGAAAACAACTCTTGCCCCTCGTCTGGATCCCAAGGCCCCCGCACATCTGAATCACTTGCGTCCTCTCGTCATTCGGATTGGTTTTCTTAACCGACTGAGATCGACAAGTGAAATGTGCTTGAAGAGGCCCCAGTGAGGACGGCAACCCAAGAAATTTTCACACAGAGACACGAAAGCAGCGAGATACACGATGGAATTTGGAGTGAAGTGGTGGAGCTGCGCCCCGAAAAATTTCAAGAAGGCCCGCAAGAAAGAGTGCGGCGGCAAAGAAAACCCGCGGTCGACGTGGGTGGCGACAAGAACGCACTCACCATCGCGAGGCTGCGGCTCGACCTCGTCCCCCGGGAGACGCGCGGCTTTATGGAGGATAAATCCCCCCTCGACCATATCGTCAATGTCGTCTTGGCTAATCGCCGAGGGCATCCAATCGCCCTGGATCCATCCCGACGGCAAAGTGGCTCTCGAAAAAGATCCGCCCCGACCGGATTTCTTTCCCTTCCCCTTCGCTGTCGCCTTCTTCACGCGCTCCAAAGCCACAGTCCTCTCCTTCCCAATCGCCGCGGGTGAGGCTCGAGCGGAACGGCGGTGTGGAGATGAGAGCAGACGCGGTGGAGAAGTTTGGAGGAAAGGGGAAAATGAGGGTGCACTGTTCAAAAACCCTGGGCAGATGCTTTATATAAGGTTGCTTCCAAGTGGCTGACTGGTAGGCCCGGGCGATCCTGTCAAATCCCGCAACAGTCGCGCGCGCGATACGTGGCAAAAAAGGCTGCGCGGAAATTGAGGCGTCCTTGCCTTATCCAGCCCGATTGCCGCGTTCACCTCCGTCCGGCGCGCTTCCCAAAATTCAAATCCCGCGAAATCCGCGAGTATCAAAACAACTTGTCAGACAAGAGAGCTCCCCCACACCGGCACTCGACGCTCTTTAAATGAAAAGTCACTCTACAAAAACATGAATGGATCAAGGCGACTGAGAAGAAGTTGAAGCCATCACTGTTGTACATTGGTCCAAGAATAGACGCATTCGAAGCGCTCAAGACGAGTCGGGGACATTCGTTCAATTCCTTCTCCACTCAATCCTCAATCCATTCGGGGGCTAATGATGAAGATATATACCTAGGGTAGGGTCATAGACCTATCCTAAATGGCCTACCCAAGGACATCACCCCAACACCAGAAGACATTCAAGGAAGAATTACTTTTCAATCGACTATAGAGTGTCCACTCGACGGACTTGGAGGCACTCGACCTTGAAGCCCATCACTCAACCATGAAGTTCATCACTCGACAGCCGGGAGGTCTAAAGTCACTCCGCACGCAAACGGTCGGTCATTAAGTAGTCTTTATGGTCATCATGGCACTTTATTGGTGGCGTTATCAGTAACGCCCACCTTAATGTACTTTAAACCCTGCATAACTGAGGGCCGGAGGGGTCTGGCGCACTCTATATAAGCCACCCCCTCCTCAGTGTAAAGGGTTTGCACCCCTGTAATCCTCACACACATAATCCAGTCGACCGCCTCTGGGCTCCGAGACGTAGGGCTATTACTTCCTCCGAGAAGGGCCTGAACTCGTAAAACTCGCGTGTACAACTACTCCATAGCTAGGATCTTGCCTCTCCATTCCTACCCCCTACACTACTGTCAGACTTAGAACCACGACAGCCGACCCTCTCCCCCTCCTCCACTCCTTTATATACGGGGGAGGGGGGCACCCCATAGACACACAAGTTGATCATTGATCTCTTAGCCGTGTGCGGTGCCCCCCTCAACCATAGTCCACCTCTGTCATATCGGTGTAGTGCTTAGGCGAAGCCCTGCGTCGGTAACTTCATCAACACCGTCATCACACCGTCGTGCTGATGAAGCTCTCCCTCAGCACTCAGCTGGATTAAGAGTTCATGGGACGTCACCGAGCTGAACGTGTGCTGATCGCGGAGGTGTCGTGCTTTCGGTACTAGGATCGGTTGAATCGCGAAGACGTTCCACTACATCAACCGCGTCACTTGACTCTTCCGCTTACGGTCTACGAGGGTACGTAGACAACACTCTCCCCTCTCGTTGCTATGCATCACCATTATCTTGCGTGTGCGTAGGAATTTTTTTGAAATTACTACGTCGCCCAACAGTGGCGGCGGAGACAGGTTTATGCGTAGATGTTATATGCACGAGTAGAACACAAGTGAGTTGTGGGCGATAATAGTCATACAGCTTACCAGCATGTCATACTTTGATTCGGCGGTATTGTTGGATGAAGTGGCCCGGAACGACATTACGCGTACGCTTACGCGAGACTGGTTCTACTGACGTGCTTCGCACACAGGTGGCTGGCGAGTGTCAGTTTCTCCAACTTTAGTTGAATCGAGTGTGGCTACGCCCGGTCCTTGTTGAAGGTTAAAACAACACACTTGACGAAAAATCGTTGTGGTTTTATGCGTAGGTAAGAACAGTTCTTGCTCAGCCCGTAGCAGTCACGTAAAACTTGCAACAACAAAGTAGAGGACGTCTAACTTGTTTTTGCAGGGCATGTTGTGATGTGATATGGTCAAGACATGATGCTAAATTTTATTATATGAGATGATCATGTTTTGTAAGGGAGTTATCGGCAACTGGCAGGAGCCATATGGTTGTCGCTTTATTGTATGAAATGCAACCGCCATGTAATTGCTTTACTTTATCACTAAGCGGTAGCGATAGTCGTAGAAGCAATAGTTGGCGAGACGACAATGATGTTACGATGGAGATAAAGGTGTCGCGCCGGTGACGATCGTGATCATGACGGTGCTTTGGAGATGCAGATCAAAGGCAGAAGATTATGATGGCCATATCAAAGCACTTATATTGATTGCACGTGATGTTTATCCTTTATGCATCTTATTTTGCTTAGTTCGACGGTAGCATTATAAGATGATCTCTCACTAAATTTCAAGGTACAAGTGTTCTCCCTGAGTATGCACCGTTGCGAAAGTTCGTCGTGCCGAGACACCATGTGATGATCGGGTGTGATAAGCTCTACGTTCACATACAACGGGTGCAACCAGTTTTGCACACGCATAATACTCGGGTTAAACTTAATGAGCCTATCATATGCAGATATGGCCTCGGAACACTGAGACCGAAAGGTCGAGCGTGAATCATATAGTAGATATGATCAACAAAGTGATGTTCACCATTGAAAACTACTCCATCTCACGTGATGATCGGACATGGTTTAGTTGATATGGATCACGTGATCACTTAGATGATTAGAGGGATGTCTATCTAAGTGGGAGTTCTTTAGTAATATGATTAATTGAACTTTAATTTATCATGAACTTAGTACCTTATAGTATTTTGCATGTCTATGTTGTTGTAGATAGATGGCCCGTGCTGTTGTTCCGTTGAATTTTAATGCGTTCCTAGAGAAAGCTAAGTTAAAAGATGATGGTAGCAACTACATGGACTGGGTCCGTAACTTGAGGATTACCCTCATTGCTGCACAGAAGAATTACGTCCTGGAAGCACCGCTAGGTGCCAAACCAGCTGCAGGAGCAACGCCAGATGTTATGAACGTCTGGCAGAGCAAAGCTGATGACTACTCGATAGTTCAGTGTGCCATGCTTTACGGCTTAGAACCGGGACTTCAACGATGTTTTGAACGTCATGGAGCATATGAGATGTTCCAGGAGTTGAAGTTAATATTTCAAGCAAATGCCCGGATTGAGAGATATGAAGTCTCCAATAAGTTCTACAGCTACAAAATGGAGGAGAATAGTTCTGTCAGTGAACATATACTCAAAATGTCTGGGTATAACAACCACTTGATTCAACTGGGAGTTAATCTTCCCGATGATAGTGTCATTGACAGAATTCTTCAATCACTGCCACCAAGCTACAAGAGCTTCGTGATGAACTATAACATGCAAGGGATGGATAAGACAATTGCCGAGCTCTTCGCAATGCTAAAGGCTGCGGAGGTAGAAATCAAGGAGCATCAAGTGTTGATGGTCAACAAGACCACCAGTTTCAAGAAAAAGGGTAAAGGGAAGAAGGAGAACTTCAAGAAAAACGACAATCAAGTTGCTGCTCAAGTGAAGAAGCCCAAGTGTGGACCTAAGCCTGAGACATAGTGCTTCTACTGCAAAGGGACTGGTCATTGGAAGCGGAACTGCCCCAAGTATTTGGCGGATAAGAAGGATGGCAAGGTGAATAAAGGTATATGTGATATACATGTTATTAATGTGTACCTTACTAATGCTCGCAGTAGCACCTGGGTATTTGATACTGGTTCTGTTGCTAATATTTGCAACTCGAAACAGGGACTACAGATTAAGCGAAGATTGGCTAAGGACGAGGTGATGATGCGCGTGGGAAATGGTTCCAAAGTCGATGTGATCGCCGTCGGTACGCTACCTCTACATCTACCTTCGGGATTAGTTTTAGACCTGAATAATTGTTATTCGTGCCATCATTGAGCATAAACATTATACCTGGATCTTGTTTGATGCGAGACGGTTATTCATTTAAATCAGAGAATAATGGTTGTTCTATTTATATGAGTAATATCTTTTATGGTCATGCACCCTTGAAGAGTGGTCAGTTTGTTGAATCTCGATAGTAGCGACACACATATTCATAATATTGAAGCCAAAAGATGCAGAGTTGATAATGATAGTGCACCATATTTGTGGCACTATCGTTTGGGTCATATTGGTATAAAGCGCATGAAGAAACTCCATTCTGATGGACTTTTGGAATCACTTGATTATGAATCACTTGGTACTTGCGAAACATGCCTCATGGGCTAGATGACTAAAACTCCGTTCTCCGGAACAATGGAGCGAGCAACAGATTTGTTGGAAATCATACATACTGATCTATGTAGTCCGATGAATGTTGAGGCTCGCTGCGGGTATCATTATTTTCTCACCTTCATAGATGATTTGAGCAGATATGGGTATATCTACTTGATGAAGTATAAGTCTGAAACATTTGAAAAGTTCAAAGAATTTCAGAGTGAAGTGGAAAATCATCGTAACAAGAAAATAAAGTTTCTACGATCTGATCATGGAGGAGAATATTTGAGATACGAGTTTGGTCTTCATTTGAAACAATGCGGAATAGTTTCGCAACTCATGCCACCCGGAACACCACAGCGTAATGGTGTGTCCGAACGTCGTAATCGTACTTTACTAGATATGGTGCGATCTATGATGTCTCTTACTGATTTACTGCTATCATTTTGGGGTTATGCTTTAGAGACGGCTGCATTCACGTTAAATAGGGCACCTTCTAAATCCGTTGAGATGACACGTTATGAACTGTGGTTTGGCAAGAAACCAAGTTGTCGTTTCTTAAAGTTTGGGGCTGCGATGCTTATGTGAAAAAGCTTCAACCTGATAAGCTCGAACCCAAATCAGAGGAATGTGTCTTCATAGGATACCCAAAGGAGATGTTGGGTACACCTTCTATCACAAATCCGAAGGCAAAACATTCGTTGCTAAGAATGGATCCTTTCTAGAGAAGGAGTTTCTCTCGAAAGAAGTGAGTGGGAGGAAAGTAGAACTTGATGAGGTAACTGTACCTGCTCCCTTATTGGAAAGTAGTTCATCACAGAAATCTGTTCCTGTGACTCCTACACCAATTAGTGAGGAAGCCAATGATGATGATCATGTAACTTCAGATCAAGTTACTACTGAACCTCGTAGGTCAACCAGAGTAAGATCCGCAACAGAGTGGTACGGTAATCCTGTTCTGGAGATCATGTTACTTGACCATGACGAACCTACGAACTATGAGGAAGCGATGATGAGCCCAGATTCCGCAAAATGGCTTGAGGCCATGAAATCTGAGATGGGATCCATGTATGAGAACAAAGTGTGGATTTTGGTTGACTTGCCCGATGATCGGCAAGCCATCGAGAATAAATGAATTTTCAAGAAGAAGACTGACGCTGACGGTAGGGATGTTAACCGGGTCCCGTTTAATCCCGTTTAAAGTCCACTTATGATATGATAGTTCAAAAAGGTTTTTTGTTTGTTTGAGGAAAATGAACTATCAAGCTAGAGAAAACTAACTAAACGGGATTGCGGACGCCATTTATTGCCACTTACATCCCTAGCTGACGGTAATGTTACTGTCTACAAAGCTCAACTTGCTACGAAAGGTTTTCGACAAGTTCAAGGAGTTGACTACGATGAGACTTTCTCACCCGTAGCGATGCTTAAGTCCGTCCGAATCATGTTAGCAATTGCTGCATTTTATGATTATGAAATTTGGCAAATGGATGTAAAGACTGCATTCCTGAATGGATTTCTGGAAGAAGAGTTGTATATGATGCAACCTGAAGGTTTTATCGATTCAAAGGATGCTAACAAAGTGTGCAAGCTCCAGCGATCCATTTATGGACTGGTGCAAGCATCTCGGAGTTGGAATAAACGTTTTGATAGTGCGATCAAAGCATATGGTTTTATACAGACTTTTGGAGAAGCCTGTATTTACAAGAAAGTGAGTGGGAGCTCTGTAGCATTTCTAATATTATAAATGATATAGAATTTCTGGATAGCATAAAAGGATACTTGAACAAGAGTTTTTCAATGAAAGACCTCGGTGAAGCTGCTTATATATTAGGCATCAAGATCTATAGAGATAGATCAAGACGCTTAATTGGACTTTCACAAAGCACATACCTTGATAAAGTTTTGAAGAAGTTCAAAATGGATCAAGCAAAGAAAGGGTTCTTGCTTATGTTAGAAGGTGTGAAGTTGAGTCAGACTCAATGCCCGACCACTGCAGAAGATAGAGAGAAAATGAAAGTTGTTCCCTATGCTTCAGCCATAGGCTCTATCATGTATGCAATGCTGTGTATCAGACCTGATGTGTGCCTTGCAATCAGTTTAATAGGGAGGTACCAAAGTAATCCAGGAGTGGATCACTGGACAGCGGTCAAGAACATCCTGAAATACCTGAAAAGGACTAATGATATGTTTTTCGTTTATGGAGGTGACAAAGAGCTCGTCGTAAATGGTTACGTCGATGCAAGCTTTGACACTGATCCGGATGACTCTAAGTCACAAACCGGATACATATTTATATTGAACAGTGGAGCTGTCACTTGGTGCAGTTCTAAACAAAGCGTCGTGCCGGGATCTACGTGTGAAGCGGAGTACATAGCTGCATCAGAAGCAGAAAATGAAGGAGTCTGGATGAAGGAGTTGATATCCGATCTAGGTGTCATACTGATACGTCCATTTTGCATCATGCTTTTATATTGATATTTATTGCATTATGGGCTGTTATTACACATTATGTCACAATACTTATGCCTATTCTCTCTTATTTTACAAGGTTTACATAAGGAGGGAGAATGCCGGCAGCTGGAATTCTGGGCTGGAAAAGAAGCAAATATTAGAGACCTATTCTGCACAACTCCAAAAGTCCTGAAACTCCACGAAAGTTATTTTTGGAAATAATAAAAAATATTGAGCGGAAGAAGTACGTCAGTGGGGGCCCCACCTGGCCACGAGGGTGGGGGGCGCGCCCCCTGCCTCGTGGGCCCCCTGTTGGCCCTCCGGTGCCCATCTTCTGGTATATGAAGTCTTTCGTCTGAAGAAAAATCATAAGAAAGCTTTCGGGACGAGACTCCGCCGCCACGAGGCGGAACCTTGGCGGAACCAATCTAGGGCTCCGGCAGAGCTGTTCTGCCGGGGACACTTCCCTCCGGGAGGGGGAAATCATCGCCATCGTCATCACCAACGCTCCTCTCATCGGGAGAGGGCAATCTCCATCAACATCTTCACCAGCACCATCTCCTCTCAAACCCTGGTTCATCTCTTGTATCCAATTCTTGTCTCTAAGTCTGGGATTGGTACCTGTAGGTTGCTAGTAGTGTTGATTACTCCTTGTAGTTGATGCTAGTTGGTTTATTTGGTGGAAGATCATATGTTCAGATCCTATATGCACATTAATACTCCTCTGATTATGAACATGAATATGCTTTGTGAGTAGTTACGTTTGTTCCTGAGGACATGGGAGAAGTCTTGCTATTAGTAGTCATGTGAATTTGGTATTCGTTCGATATTTTGATGAGATGTATGTTGTGTATCCTCTAGTGGTGTTATGTGAATGTCGACTACATAACACTTCACCATTATTTGGGCCTAGAGGAAGGCATTGGGAAGTAATAAGTAGATGATGGGTTGCTAGAGTGACAGAAGCTTAAACCCTAGTTTATGCATTGCTTCGTAAGGGGCTGATTTGAATCCATATGTTTCATGCTATGGTTAGGTTTACCTTAATACTTTTGTTGTAGTTGCGGATGCTTGCAATAGAGGTTTAATCATAAGTGGGATGCTTGTTCAAGTAAGAACAGCACCCAAGCACCGGTCCACCCACATATCAAATCATCAAAGTACCGAACGCGAATCATATGAATGTGATGAAAACTAGCTTGACGATAATTCCCATGTGTCCTCGGGAGCGCTTTCCTTTATATAAGAGTTTGTCCAGGCTTGTCCTTTGCTACAAAAAGGATTGGGCCTATTTACTTTTGTTACTTTTTGCTCGTTACAAATTATCCTATCACAAAACTGTCTGTTACCTATTATTTGAGTGCTTGCAGAGAATACCTTGCTGAAAACCGCTTATCATTTCCTTTTGCTCCTCGTTGGGTTCGACACTCTTACTTATCAAAAGGACTATGACAGATCCCCTATACTTGTGGGTCATCAAGACTCTTTTCGGGCGCCATTGCGGGGGAGTGAAGCGCCTTTGGTAGGTGGAATTTGGTAAGGAAAAATTTATATAGTGTGCTGAAATTTACTGTCACTTGTTACTATGGAAAGTAATCCTCTGAGGGGCTTGTTCGGGGTATCTTCACCCCGACCAGTAGAGCAAAGAGTTGCTCCACAACCTACTGAACCTACTGAAGATGAAAATGTCTACTTTCAATTTCCTTCGGGTATGTTAGAAAAACTGCTAGCTAATCCTTTTGCAGGAGATGGAACAAAGCATCCTGATGAGCACCTAATATATGTGGATGAAGTTTGTGGATTATTTAAGCTTGCAGGTATACCCGATGATGTTGTCAAGAAGAAGGTCTTCCCTTTATCTTTGAAGGGAGATGCATTGACATGATATAGGCTATGTGATGATACGAGATCATGGAACTACAGACGATTGAAATTGGAATTTCATCAAAAATTTATCCTATGCATCTTGTTCATCGTGATCGCAATTATATATATAATTTTTGGCCTCGCGAAGGAGAAAGCATCGCTCAAGCTTGGGGGAGGCTTAAATCAATGTTATATTCATGCCCCAATCATGAGCTCTCGAGAGAAATAATTATTCAAAGTTTTTATGCTCGGCTTTCTGATAACAATCGCACCATGCTCGATACTTCTTGTGCTGGCTCTTTTATGATGAAGACTATTGAATTCAAATGGGATTTATTGGATAGAATTAAACGCAACTCTGAAGATTGGGATCTCGACGAAGGTAAGGAGTCAGGTATGACACCTAAGTTTGATTGTGTTAAATCTTTTATGGATACCGATGTTTTCCGTAAATTTAGCACTAAATATGGACTTGACTCTGAGATAGTAGCTTCTTTCTGTGAATCTTTTGCTGCTCATATTGATCTCCCTAAGGAGAAGTGATTTAAATATCATCCTCCCATAGAAGTAAAAGTAGCTGCACCTATTAAAGTTGAAGAAAAGACTATCACTTATAATGATCCTATTGTTCCTACTTCTTATGTTGAGAAACCACCTTTCCCTGTTAGAATAAAGAATCATGCTAAAGCTTCAACCGTGGTTCGTAAAAGCAATATTAGAACTTATACACCTCCTGAGCAAATTAAAGTTGAACCTAATATTGCTATTGTTAAAGATCTCTTGTCTGATAATATTGATGGGCATGTTATTTATTTCTGTGATGAAACTGCTAGAATTGCCAAACCTTGCGCTAAAGATAAACATAGACCTGTGGTAGGCATGCCTGTTATTTCTGTTAAAATAGAAGATCATTGTTATCATGGCTTATGTGATATGGGTGCTAGTGCTAGTGCCATACCCATTGGCTTATACAATGAAATTAAGCATGATATTGCACCTACTGAGTTAGAAGGTATTGATGTCACAATTAAACTTGCCAATAGAGATACTATTTCACCAATGGGAATTGTTAGAGATGTTGAAGTCTTGTGGGGGAAAACTAAATATCCTGCTGATTTTCTTGTTCTTGGTTCCCCACAAGATAGCTTTTGTCCCATTATATTTGGTAGGCCCTTCTTGAACACCGTCAATGCTAGGATAGACTGCGAAAATAATGTTGTTTACTATCGGTCTGGATGATATGTCTCATGATTTTAATTTCTATAAATTTAGTAGACAACACCGTGAAGAGTAATTGCCTAGTAAAGATGAAATAATTGGTCTGGCTTCTATTGCCGTGCCTCCTAGTGATCCTTTAGAACAATATTTGCTAGACCATGAAAATGATATGTTTATGAATGAAAGAAGGGAAATAGATGAAGTATTCTTTAAACAGGAACCTATCCTGAAACATAATTTGCCTGTTGAAATCCTAGGGGATCCTCCTCCACCCAAGGGTGATCCCGTGTTTGAGCTTAAACCGTTGCCTGATACTCTTAAATATGCTTATCTTGATGAGAAAAAGATATATCCTGTTATTATTAGTGCTAACCTTTCAGAGCATGAAGAAGAAAGATTATTGAAAACTCTCAGGAAGCACCGTGCTGCTATCGGATATACTCTTGATGATCTTAAGGGCATTAGTCCCACTCTATGTCAACATAAAATAAATTTGGAGGAAGATGCCAAACCAGTTCGTGATCACCAACGACGACTGAATCCTAAAACGAAAGAAGTGGTAAGAAAGGAAATACTAAAGCTTCTAGAGGCAGGTATAATTTATTCCGTAGCTGACAGTCAGTGGGTAAGTCCTGTCCATTGTGTCCCTAAGAAGGGAGGTATTACCGTCGTTCCTAATGATAAACATGAGTTGATCCCGCAAAGAATTATTACAGGTTATAGGATGGTAATTGATTTCCGTAAATTAAATAAGGCTACTAAAAAGGATCATTACCCCTTACCTTTTATCGATCAAATGCTAGAAAGATTATCCAAACATACACATTTTTGCTTTCTAGATGGTTATTCTGGTTTCTCTCAAATACCTGTATCAGCCAATGATCAATCAAAGACTACTTTTACTTGCCCTTTTGGTACTTTTGCTTATAGATGTATGCCTTTCGGTTTATGTAATGCACCTGCTACCTTTCAAAGATGCATGATGGCTATATTCTCTGACTTTTGTGTTGTGAGGTTTTCATGGACGATTTTTCCGTCTATGGATCCTCTTTTGATGATTGCTTGAGCAACCTTGATCGAGTTTTGCAGAGACGTGAGGAAACTAATCTTGTCTTGAATTGGGAAAAGTGCCACTTTATGGTTAATGAAGGTATTGTCTTGGGGCATAAAGTTTTCGAAAGAGGTATTGAAGTTGATAAAGCCAAGGTTGATGCTATTGAAAAGATGCCATGTCCCAAGGACATCAAAGGTATAAGAAGTTTCCTTGGTCACGCCGGTTTTTATAGGAGGTTCATTAAGGACTTCTAAAAAAATTCTCGACCTCTGACAAATTTATTACAAAAAGATATACCATTTGTCTTTGATGATTATTGTGTAGAAGCATTTGAAATACTTAAGAAAGCATTGATCTCTACACCTATTGTTCAGCCGCCTGATTGGAATTTACCCTTTGAAATTATGTGTGATGCTAGTGATTATGCTGTAGGTGCTGTTCTAGGGCAAAGAGTTGATAAGAAATTAAATGTTATTCAATATGCCAGTAAAACTCTAGACAATGCTCAAAGAAATTATGCTACTACTGAAAAAGAATTCTTAGCAGTTGTATTTGCATGTGATAAGTTCAGACCTTATATTGTTGATTCTAAAGTAACTATTCACACTGATCATGCTGCTATTAAATATCTTATGGAAAAGAAAGATGCTAAACCCAGACTTATTAGATGGGTTCTCTTGCTGCAAGAATTTGATTTGCATATTGTTGATAGAAAGGGAGCTGAGAACCCCGTTGCAGACAACTTGTCTAGGTTAGCAAATATTCTTGATGACACACTACCTATTGATGATAGCTTTCCTGATGAGCAGTTAAATGTCATAAATGCTTCTCGTAGTACTCCGTGGTATGCTGATTATGCTAATTACATTGTTGCTAAATTTATACCACCTAGTTTCACATACCAGCAAAAGAAAAAGTTTTTCTATGATTTGAGACATTACTTTTGGGATGACCCACATCTTTATAAAGAAGGAGTAGATGGTGTTACTAGACGTTGTGTACCTGAGCATGAACAGGAACAGATCCTACGCAAGTGCCACTCCGAGGCTTATGGAGGACACCACGCTGGAGATAGAATTGCACATAAGGTATTGCAATCCGGTTTTTATTGGCCTACTCTCTTCAAGGATGCCCGTAAGTTTGTCTTGTCTTGTGATGAGTGCCAAAGAATTGGTAATATTAGTAGACGTCGAGAAATGCCTATGAATTATTCACTTGTTATTGAACCATTTGATGTTTGGGGCTTTGATTATATGGGGCCTTTTCCTGCCTCTAATGGTTACACACATACTTTAGTTGCTGTTGATTACGTTACTAAGTGGGTAGAAGCTATTCCAACTAGTAGTGTTGATCATAACACTTCTATTAAGATGCTTAAAGAAGTTATTTTCCCGAGGTTTGGAGTCCCTAGATATTTAATGACTGATGGTGGTTCACATTTTATTCATGGTGCTTTCCGTAAAATGCTTGCTAAGTACGATGTTAATCATATAATTGCATCTCCTTATCACCCGCAGTCTAGTGGTCAAGTAGAATTGAGCAATAGAGAGCTCAAATTAATTTTGCAAAAGACTGTTAATAGATCTAGAAAGAATTGTTCCAAGAAACTTGATGATGCATTATGGGCCTATAGAACTGCATATAAAAATCCTATGGGTATGTCTCCGTATAAAATGGTTTATGGAAAAGCATGTCACTTACCTCTCGAACTAGAACATAAGGCTTATTGGGCTATTAAAGAGCTCAATTATGATTTCAAACTTGCCGGTGAGAAGAGGTTATTTGAAATTAGCTCACTTGATGAATGGAGAACCCAAGCTTATAAGAATGCCAAGTTGTTTAAAGAAAAAGTTAAAAGATGGCATGACAAAAGGATACAAAAGCGTGAGTTTAATGTAGGTGATTATGTATTGCTATACAACTCTCGTTTAAGATTTTTTGCAGGAAAACTTCTCTCTAAATGGGAAGGCCCTTACGTTATCGAGGAGGTCTATCATTCCGGTGCCATAAAAATCAACAACTTCGAAGGCACAAATCCGAAGGTGGTGAACGGTCAAAGAATCAAACATTATATCTCAGGTAATCCTATAAATATTGAAACCAATGTTATTGAAACCGTAACCCTGGAGGAATACATAAGGAACACTTTCCGGAACGTTTCAGACTTCGAAAAGGAATAGGTATGTGGTACGGTAAGTAAACCGACTCCAAAACAGTTCTAATGGCAATTTTTCTCCGTTTTGGAATATTTGGAAAAATAGAAAAATAAGAAGCAATCCGGGAAGGACACGAGGCCTCCACGAGGGTGGAGGGCGCGCCCTACCATACTGGGCGCGCCCCCCTACCTCGTGTGCACCTCGTGTGCTCTCCGGACTCCGTTTTCTTGCACGATACGTATTTTGGTCGGTAAAAATTCATTATATAATCTCCCGAAGGTTTAGACTCCTGTATCACGCAATTATCCTCTGTTTTCGTTTCGAGCTGTCCTGCTGCAGATTTGAGCAACATGTCGTCCCAGGATTCGGAAGGGGAAAGTTATGTGGCTGACTACCTAGCAAACCCTAAGGTCTATGGAGATGTGGAGCATTGTGTCTAGACTACGGAAGAAGAGGAGGACTATGAGCCCAAGAGAAAGGAGGAGACGAGCTCAGATGAAGATGAAGTCCCGTTACCTCAACCTGGGGACATGCATGTGGAGTTCAAAAAGTCAAGCCTCCCTGATATAGCAAAGAAATTTAAGATCGAGTTTATCCCTTTTCGTCTCTTGCAGGAAAACAAGCAGGAATTATGCAAAAAGATATTAAGCCTGGAGTAGGAGATTAATGACTTGAGGGATCAAAATTCTATCCTCAAGCCATCATCTTCTTCTTCAGCAAAGGAGACGTAATCACATGGGTATGGGCACTCCCCTTGGCAACTGCTAAGCTTGGGGGAGATGCCCCGGTATCGTATCACAACCACATCTCCTATCTTTACCGTTTTTCTTAGTTCGATCCTATTAGTAGTATCTTGATCTAGTAGAATAAAGTTTTGGTATGATCTAGTTTTGAGTTTTGCTTTATGATCCCTCTATGTAATCGAGCCCGTGAGCTATATAATAAAGATTAGTGTTGAGTCAAGGGCTTCATTATTTTGCCATGATCTTGAGAGAATAAAAAGAAACAAAGAGATCATATTGATCTTATTGAGAGTAATGACTTCACATAGAAAGAGTATGATGATTAAAAGTTGTTGGAAGTTGACAAACATAGTTTTAGTCATCGTTGCAATTAATAGGAAGTAATAAGGAAAGAGAGGTTTCACATATAAATATACTATCTTGGACATCTTTTATGATTGGGAGCACTCATTAAAATATGACATGCTAAAGAGTTGATGTTGGACAAGGAAGACAACATAATGGGTTATGTTTTCTTATATCTGAGATAAAGTATATTGTCATGGATCATCTAACATGTTGAGCTTGCCTTCCCCCCTTATGCTAGCCAAATTTTATGCACCAAGTAGAGATACTACTTGTGCTTCTAAACACCCTTAAACCAGTTTTGCCATGAGAGTCCACCATATCTACCTATGGATTGAGTAAGATCCTTCAAGTAAGTTGTCATCGGTGCAAGCAATAAAAATTGCTCTTTAAATATGTATGATTGATTGGTGTGGAGGAAATAAGCTTTATACGATCTTGTGATGTGGAAGAAATAAAAGCGACGGACTGCATAATAAAGGTTCATATCACAAGGGGCAATATAAAGTGATGTTCTTTCGCATTAAGATTTTGTGCATCCAACCCTGAAAGCGCATGGCAACCTCTGCTTCTCTCTGCGAAGGGCCTATTTTTTATTATTATCTTCTACCTTATGCAAGAGTCAAGGTGATCTTCACCTTTCCTTTTTATATTTTATCCTTTGGCAAGCACAGTGTGTTGGAAAGATCCTTATAGATATATCTAATTGGATGTAAGTTAGCATGAACTATTATTGTTGACATTACCCTTGAGGTAAAAAGTGGGGGGGGGGCGAAACTATAAGCCCCTATCTTTCTCTGTGTCCGATTGAGACTCCGTAACCACAAGTATTGCATGAGTGTTAGCAATTATGAAAGACTAAATGATAGTTGAGTATGTGGACTTGCTAGAAAGCTCTGACATAGACTCTTTCTGATGTTATGATAAATTGCAATTGCTTCAATGACTGAGATTATAGTTTGTTAGTTCTCAATAAAGTTTCTGATTCATACTTTGCGTTGTGAATAGATTATTACTTGAACATAAGAAATCATATGACAATATCTATATATGTTGCTGTTATGAGAATAATCATGTTGCCCTCATGTCCGTATTTTATTTTATCGACACCTCTACCTCTAAACATGTGGACATATTTATTGTTATCGGCTTCCGTTTGAGGACAAGTGAGGTCTAAGCTTGGGGGAGTTGATACGTCCATTTTGCATCATGCTTTTATATCGATATTTATTGCATTATGGGCTGTTATTACACATTATGTCACAATACTTATGCCTATTTTCTCTTATTTTACAAGGTTTACATAAGGAGGGAGAATGCCGGCAGCTGGAATTCTGGGCTGGAAAAGGAGCAAATATTAGAGACCTATTCTGCACAACTCCAAAAGTCCTGAAACTCCACGAAAGTTATTTTTGGAAATAATAAAAAGTATTGAGCGGAAGAAGTACGTCAGTGGGGGCCCCACCTGGCCACGAGGGTGGGGGCGCGCCCTACCCCCTGGGCGCGCCCCCCTGCCTCGTGGGCCCCCTGTTGGCCCTCCGGTGCCCATCTTCTGGTATATGAAGTCTTTCGTCCGAAGAAAAATCATAAGAAAGCTTTCGGGACGAGACTCCGCCGCCACGAGGCGGAACCTTGGCGGAACCAATCTAGGGCTCCGGCAGAGCTGTTCTACCGGGGACACTTCCCTCCGGGAGGGGGAAATCATCACCATCGTCATCACCAACGCTCCTCTCATCGGGAGAGGGCAATCTCCATCAACATCTTCACCAGCACCATCTCCTCTCAAACCCTAGTTCATCTCTTGTATCCCATTCTTGTCTCTAAGTCTGGGATTGGTACCTGTAGGTTGCTAGTAGTGTTGATTACTCCTTGTAGTTGATGCTAGTTGGTTTATTTGGTGGAAGATCATATGTTCAGATCCTATATGCATATTAATACTCCTCTGATTATGAACATGAATATGCTTTGTGAGTAGTTACGTTTGTTCCTGAGGACATGGGAGAAGTCTTGCTATTATTAGTCATGTGAATTTGGTATTCGTTCGATATTTTGATGAGATGTATGTTGTGTATCCTCTAGTGGTGTTATGTGAACGTCGACTACATAACACTTCACCATTATTTGGGCCTAGAGGAAGGCATTGGGAAGTAATAAGTAGATGATGGGTTGCTAGAGTGACAGAAGCTTAAACCCTAGTTTATGCGTTGCTTCGTAAGGGGCTGATTTGGATCCATATGTTTCATGCTATGGTTAGGTTTACCTTAATACTTTTGTTGTAGTTGCGGATGCTTGAAATAGAGGTTAATCATAAGTGGGATGCTTGTTCAAGTAAGAACATCACCCAAGCACCGGTCCACCCACATATCAAATCATCAAAGTACCGAAAGCGAATCATATGAACGTGATGAAAACTAGCTTGACGATAATTCCCATGTGTCCTCGGGAGCGCTTTCCTTTATATAAGAGTTTGTCCAGGCTTGTCCTTTGCTACAAAAAGGATTGGGCCACCTTGCTGCACTTTATTTACTTTTGTTACTTGTTGCTCGTTACAAATTATCCTATCACAAAACTGTCTGTTACCTATTATTTCAGTGCTTGCAGAGAATACCTTGCTGAAAACCGCTTATCATTTCCTTCTGCTCCTCGTTGGGTTCGACACTCTTACTTATCGAAAGGACTACGATAGATCCCTATACTTGTGGGTCATCACATACCTAGTGCATCGGGTCCAATGAAAATCTTTTGTGACAATACTGGTGCAATTGCCTTGGCAAAGGAATCCAGATTTCACAAGAGAACCAAGCACTTCAAGAGACGCTTCAATTCTATCCGCGACAAAGTCAAGGAGGGAGACATAGAGATTTGCAAGATACATACGGATCTAAATGTTGCAGACCCGTTGACTAAGCCTCTCTCACGAGCAAAACATGATCAGCACCAAGACTCCATGGGTGTTAGAATCATTACTGTATAATCTAGATTATTGACTCTAGTGCAAGTGGGATACTGACGAAAATATTACCTAGAGGCAATAATAAAGTTGTTATTTATATTTCCTTATATCATGATAAATGTTTATTATTCATGCTAGAATAGTATTAACCGGAAACTTAGTACATGTGTGAATACATAGACAAACAGAGTGTCACTAATATGCCTCTACTTGACTAGCTCGTTGAATCAAAGATGGTTAAGTTTCCTAGCCATAGACATGAGTTGTCATTTGATTAACGGAATCACATTATTAGAGAATGATGTTATTGACTTGACCCATTCCGTTAGCTTAGCACTTGATCGTTTAGTATGTTGCTGTTGCTTTCTTCATGACTTATACATGTTCCTATGACTATGAGATTATGCAACTCCCGAATACTGGAGGAACACTTTGTGTGCCACCAAACGTCACAACGTAACTGGGTGATTATAAAGGTGCTCTACAGGTGTCTCCAATGGTACTTGTTGAGTTGGCATAGATCGAGATTAGGATTTGTCACTCCGATTGTCGGAGAGGTATCTCTGGGCCCTCTCGGTAATGCACATCACTATAAGCCTTGCAAGCAATGTGACTAATGAGTTAGTTGCGGGATGATGCATTACGGAACGAGTAAAGAGACTTGCCGGTAACGAGATTGAACTAGGTATTGAGATACTGACGATCGAATCTCGGGCAAGTAACATACCGATGACAAAGGGAACAACGTATGTAGTTATGCGGTTTGACCGATAAAGATCTTCGTAGAATATGTGGGAGCCAATATGAGCATCCAGGTTCCGCTATTGGTTATTGACCGGAGACGTGTCTCGGTCATGTCTACATAGTTCTCGAACCCGTAGGGTCCGCACGCTTAACGTTCAGTGACGATCGGTATTATGAGTTTATGTGTTTTGATGTACCGAAGGTAGTTCGGAGTCCCAGATATGATCACGAACATGACGAGGAGTCTCGAAATAGTCAAGAAATAAAGATCGATATATTGGATGGCTATGTTTGGACATCGGAATGGTTCCGGGTGAGTTCGGGCATTTACCGGAGTACCGGGAGGTTACCGGAACCCCTCGGGGAGTCAATGGGCCTTAATGGGCCATAGTGGAAAGGAGGAGGAGGCGGCCAAGGTGGGGGCACGCCCCCCAAGCCCAATCCGAATTGGGAGGGGGGCCGACCCCCCTTTCCTTCTCTTCTTCTTCCCCTTCCTTCCCTCTCCTACTCCAACTAGGGAAGGGGGAATCCTACTCCCACCGGGAGTAGGACTCCCCCCTTGGGCGCGCCTAGGAGGCCGACCCTCTCCCCCTCCTCCACTCCTTTATATACGGGGGAGGGGGCACCCCATAGACACACAAGTTGATCATTGATCTCTTAGCCGTGTGCGGTGCCCCCTCCACCATAGTCCACCTCGGTCATATCGGTGTAGTGCTTAGGCGAAGCCCTGCGTCGGTAACTTCATCAACACCGTCATCACACTGTCGTGCTGACGAAGCTCTCCCTCGACACTTAGCTGGATCAAGAGTTCGTGGGACGTCATCGAGCTGAACGTGTGCTGATCGCGGAGGTGCTGTGCTTTCGGTACTAGGATCAGTTGAATCGCGAAGACGTTCGACTACATCAACCGCGTCACTTGACGCTTCCGCTTACGGTCTACGAGGGTATGTAGAAAACACTCTCCCCTCTCGTTGCTATGCATCACCATGATCTTGCATGTGCGTAGGATTTTTTTTGAAATTACTGCGTTCCCCAACAGTTCTCCGACATAAAAGCCGACTGGGTGGCTCGTCGAGCCCACCGGATATGAGCCAAGCAATGCTCTGCTCCACCACCCTTGACGATCAGGCTGCTGCAGGCCAGCTCGCGGATGCAGAAGTTTCAAGCCGGCGCGCCATTCAGCATCTCGCCGCTCCAAGCCAGCTCGCCGAGGAGTGGCAAGTTGCTCCAGGCCGGCACGCGGGGGAGCATGGCGGCACAGGCATTGTGGCTGCCGTGGACGACGCCGTGTCATATCGCTCCTCCCGTACCTGGGGCTGTGCCATCCGCCGTCAAAGAACGGTAACCGCGCTCTACCATCGGAGAAAGAAGTCGGCTTCACGGAGATGGACGAAAAGGTGGCCAGTGCGTTCGCGCCCACTGCCATCATCGATGAGAAGTCGAACACGGGAGGCCGCTGCCGGTTGCGTCCCATGAAGGCCACCACCGAGGCGACGCCGACGTAGACAGCCGGTGTCTTGCCAAGTCGTAGGCCATCGTCGTCCCCTTCCCCTCCGGCGGAAGCACATCGTGGCGCTTCTACTCCGATGAGCGGCGCTGCCGAACATGGGGAAGTGAGCCGTCCTTTGCGCTGAAGCATATACCTCTAGGGCTCACGGCAGTACGGCGAGCGGGCTGCTGGACATGAGGAAGACAATGGAGATCCGCTGCGGCCGACTGTAGACTAGTCAAGTGTATCTGTGTCGTGCGCATGGATATCCGCCGGTGCCGGCCAACTAGTTTTACCTTAGTCAGGTATAGATTTTAGTTAAAAGTTGTCCAAACTGTAATGAATGTCGTTCGGTTTATATGAAATCTGTCGTGTTTGCACGAATTTCGTGTGGTTGGTTTAAATAGTCGTTGAAATGTATGCGGGCAGCATTAGATGACCGTCTTCCGCATCCTTGTCCATAGACACGTCCTTCCCTGTCCGTGGACGGATGGGGGAGAGGGGTGGATTTACGGGTCGGCATTGGAGATGCCGTAATATGTTACTAGTTATGCTTCTAAATATAAGACATTTTTATCTCTAGTAACAGAGGTAGTATCTCTTAATCTTTATCTCTAGTAGTAATCAAATACCATGAGTAAATGTATGATGAGAGGTATTGTTGCTAAGTGATCATCTCTTAATTAAGAGAATGCAAAGCTTTTTTCAAGTTTCTCTTTCATCCACCTCATCAGTTTCCCATGTAGTCCTTCTCTCTCTCTCTTTTTTTTTGACAAGCATGTAGTCCTTCTCTCTGTTCCTGTTGCCTGAGTCAACCAAACAAAACTAGCAAAAGTCCCGTTGCATTGCATCCACAATGTAGTGTAACCTCATTACGTCACCGTTTGCATTAACGTAACCCTAACCAAACATGTCCACAGGAATCAAATGAGATTCACGACCCTGTGCATCAACCAATGCATAGATGATGTATCCTCCATTTTCTAAAGAAGGTTATATTGTATAATATATTAATATTAATAGCCATGGGGAATTTTACATCGCCCGAAATGGGAGCACAACATATATATTGCTGCGTAAATTGCAGCAGCAGCAGCAGCTAGTACAGAGACTGAATCACAGTAAAGAAAGAGATGGAAGTGTCGTGCCACAGCGAGAGAAGACAGTGCTAAAATAGGCCGTCACTCCGAGTACAAGACACACACACACACACATGCGTAGCAATACTACGTACTCTTACATATACGGTATACGACCCGTACACTGGCTGAAAATATACCGCCGTTGCCGAGAGCAATTAGGTTTCTGCAATTATTTCCTCTGTTGCCGAAATTACTACGATCTTTTCTTGGGTGTGAAACGAGAGCTTCAGTAGACCACCATGTTGTTTTCGTCCAAGGACGAGAAAAACGCCGCCAGGTCGTCGCTGGCCTCCCTGCACAGCATCGGGGCGGCGGCGTTCGGTGCCACCGGGTTCCAGAGCTCCGCCGCGCCTGCAGAAGGACATGCATATGATATGCATTGAGAACTCGCGCAAAATGGCGACGGGGGATTCAAGAATTGATCGAGCTCGTGAAGCAGAGCAGTGCACGTACCGGCCGTGGTGGAGAAGGCGTTGTTGGTGCAGAGCGGCAAGGTGTCCCATCTGAGCTCGTGGTCCGAGACCACGCCCATGTCGTCGAAGAAAGGCATGTGCGCCTGCGTCGTCTCGCCTGCGCCGGCGAGGTCGCCGTCGATGAAGAATGTGGCGGCGGCGTCCTGCTGCGGGAACCCCAGAGGCGCGCCCATCCCGGACACCACCTCCCCTCCGTACAGGGGAGAGGGGGAGCTGTGAAGCTGGAAGGCGTTGCCGACGATGTCGAGGCGCGGAGGGCTGGGCGTGAGGGAGCTCAGCTGCTGGTCCGTGGTGACCAGGGAGGAGCTGCTCCCGACCTTGCTCATCTGCTGGTGGCCCGGCCTCGCCTTGGCAGCCGCGTCGCCGTGCAGGAGGCCGGCCTCGGTGCGCTTGATGACGCGGCAGAGCGCGTAGGCGCCGATGAAGTTGGAGGCGCCGTGGAGGAGGTCCTGGCAGAGGCGGTACTCGTGCATGACCCAGTCGGTGCGCTCGCCGCCGGGGGCCCTGCCCTTGTAGAACACCAGCGTCTTCCTGACGCCGCACACGGCGGCGCCGTCGCACGACACCTTGCGGTCCTTGCCGGTGGCCTTCCAGTACCCCGTGGTGGTGGCCCGGTTGGTCCGCGACCCGTTGGGGTACTTGCGGTCCCGCGGCACGAAGAAGAACCACTCCAGATCCCTCTTGGGCAGGAACGACTTCTCTGAAGAATGATCAAACACACACAACTCTGAATCTTAGCATTCTCATTCTCATTCCAGTTTGTATAGTTGAGTGCAGAGAAGGTTAGGAATGCCAGAGTTAACTGCGTACTGATTACTGTAATTGGCTGTTGAGAATATTCCAAAAGCGAGAGGGGTGACTGGCTTTACTAATTTATTTCTTGTGGTGATTTGGAGAACAAGTTTCTTTGGGAAAAGGCGGGAAAATGACTCATCTGCAACCGGCCTAAGTTATGGAGAATATATGAGGCGAGATGCCTCTTCCACAAAGTCCCTTTTCGTGTATGCTGGCTAGCTAGCAAGCAATTTGGAGGGCAGATTCTTTTTCTAAAAGAATTATGCTATTCGAGGATGATTGCAAATTATTACTTATCAAATAAATTGTCTATTCAGGGGGAAAGGAGAGGTGAACACCATGCGGTTTGACATAGCTAAAATTCAACTCTCTCTCTCGCACACTTTTTTTGTCGGCCGAAGCATGAATGAACGTGTGGCATGTTGAAATACAGAATGAATCGGATAGAAGATGCACGTTATGTATGTACCTGGCAACTCCCATGGCTCGCACTTGTAGAGGTCGATGACGGGGATGACCTCGAGCTCGATCTTGAGGTTGTCGACCCTCCGCTTGAGGTAGTAGCCGACGAGCTCGTCGTCGGTGGGGTGGAACCTGAAGCCGGGCGGCAGAGTCATGGTGCCCATGCTCGTTGCTTGCTTGTGTGAAACTTGCAGCCAATTCAAATATCTTGGGCAGTTCGATCCAACAGTAACCCAGCCCAACCCAGGACCAGGAGGAGCAGATGATGCTAGCTAATAACTGTGTGTATGTATGTATATATATAGCGTCAACTGCCGATCACAAATACTTGAGGCAGGACTAGAGATCTAGAATCCAGGTGAAGGAATGGAGTCAGGTGGAGAGGAGGCCGTATCGGTTGAAGATTTGGAAGATCCAGAAGTAGAAGCTCTTGTTGGCGATGAATACGGTGTAGCAGCCTCCAGGATTCACGCTCATTATCCTCCGGTCACGAGCTCCAGAGACTTGATGGAACAGGAATGGTGGCCAACTAACAGGGCGCTAGCTAAAGAGCTTGATTGATTGTGAGGATCGGTCAAGCGCACGGTGAGTAAGAAGGTGGAGCTAGCTAGAGATGTTGGCGGCGGGAGGAAGGCGGGGATGGCCGGAGGAGGAGGAGGAGGAGGAGGAGGAGGCGCTGGATTGGGGAGGGAGGAAGTGAAGGGCGTGGTGCCGTTTATATAGAGGAGGGAAAGGGTTTGAGACTTGCGAGGCGAGAAGGTCGTCCGAGGCACGCCATTCCAAAACCCCCGCCGGCGCTTGTCGTGCCCGCAAGCCGCCGCCAAACCGTCCCGCAATCCGCACTTCTTTTCCCGTTTCATTTCCTTTCGCTGCTTGCTCGGGCAATTCACCACTAACTAAAACGTGTCTGGCCGTTCCGTTCCGTGTGCAGGGCGTATCGTGGCGATGCGTTATTCTTCTTCTGAATCGCGAGGCGCGGCAGGCGGCGGCAAGGTTCGAAAGTGCCGTTTTGTTTCATACTGTACGTGCTTTGGTTTTGAATATGGGTTCACTCCGCTGTCACCAAGATCCGTGCTTAGCCCCCTTCGGTTCAGCTGATTAACTAAGTTTATCATCATCATCAGCCGCGTACCGGTTTTCAGAATTCCTTTTTTTTTGCGGGGGCCGGTTTTCAGAATTCAGGTAGGCTCCCAGAACTTACCGCTACTCTGTTTTCCAGCTCATGTGTTCATGCTCTCCTGTCCTCTGGTACTACAGTTAATTAGTGGTGATGCAGGATTCTTGTCCAGTGACATGCAACATATACTAGAGTTAATTAGCGACCTTAATTGACCTTCACACACATGTGTGGATTCTGAATTGACGTGCATTACGCACAGCTGATTCCCCTCTTTTAGTACCAGTAGTTGGCTCTTGTCTGCCCCCAAACGTGCGAGGCTGCAGGGGCGAGATGCAGGTCGCCGCCTGCAAAAACGGTTTTTTGTTTCTATGCTGTACTGGACTGAAGCGTCGGAAAGTTCACGGAAGGAGCCGACTGAGTTTTGGGCGCAAATCGCATCAGGACAACACGAGGTGCACAATCATCAAGAACTGATTCAGTGTCTAGTGTCTGATTTAAAAGTGACAGACACGTCACGGTCTCTCTTTGGGACCTGCTCTTGGTTTGCACCGGACTGTAAAGTGTCATACATGACATGACAAGCAGCTGCTCCTATCAGGATGAAAAAGTACATGTGAATCCTAAGTCAGAATTATTCTGGAACCAGCAGCCAGCTAAACACACAGTATGCTTTTAAGTGTATCGATGATTCGTATGTACTGTACGTGCGTGTAAAATTATCACACATGTTGCAGTTGGAGCCAGATGTCGCCTTTCAGACAGCTTTGGGGGCAGTCATTTTTTCCAGATGACCTGAATGTTGAAACTTAACCTAGTTCTACCGACAGACCTACTGCCTGTGCACTGAACATGTTCAAAATCAATAACACGGGAACGGGCCTACGGAGAATTTTGGCATCTTGACTAGCTGCATACACACACATACATACATATCTCCACGTGCATCGACCGATCGACACGTTCCTCGACATGTTTGAACACTTAGGTTTTCGACATGGCACCATCACCGCGAGCTCACTATCATCAAGGTCTGATCAGCTCCAGATTAAGCGAGGCCCTAAACATGAAACAATTTAATTGATAAAGCGACTGTACTTGGCTTAGAGAGAGAGAAAAAAAGGAAGACCATGATGTTGCTATATAGGGAAGAGGCCCTGGCCTTGTAGTCAGGGGCGGAGACAGGGAGGGGCGAGCAGGGGTCTGACCCCTGCCAATCGCTGGCCCCCCTCAACGATTTGTAGCAGGTAGTGCGTATTATATGCCTAACAGCCGTAGTTAATTACATAGTTAGCCCATTTATTTTTGACCGTAACATAAGCCCGTATATAAACAATAAATTGGACCAGCACCAAAGCGGACAAGCCCACTCAATAATCCACGTACGACGGTGTCTGGCTATTATTTTACCAGGCCCAGTGCCTAATCCATCAGTATGTACATGCGTGTTCTGCACTTTTGCTAGGGCATTCTTCGCCGCCGCCGCCGCTTGTCGTCAACGTGTCCTGCCATTGCCGCTGGCCGCTACTCGACACGACAACAACACCGTCGACCACTGATCTGCACTACGCTGTTGACGCACGGGCATAGGCGGACGGCTCGACGCAGGCGGATCAAATATGGCATCTGGGGTGAGCAGAATAGTAGTTATTACTCTCTATTTTAAAATAATTCTAGCTCTAGGTTTGTCCTAAGTAAAACTAATTTAAGTTTAATCATGTTATAGAAAAATATGGTAAGATCTACAAAATTAAATATACATAGTGTGCATATTTTTTAAAGATTATAATAAAATTATCGTGTTTCAAATATTGATATATTTTTCTATGGACTTGGTAAAACTTGAAAAGTTTAACTTAGAATAAATTTAGAGCTTTAGTTACGACTTTAATCTGCTTAATTGATGTTACGTATTTCGTATAAAAAAGTAAATTAGTCTAGTAATTATATGTCTACTTGTATTAGTCAAAGATGAAGCTGAAGACATCAACAACAAATGGGGCAAATTCCTTTTCAAATCAATTGGTTCAGTTTCAAGCTCCAACATTATTACTACTACTACTAATAATAATAATATTTTTTTATAGTTCCAAACAATAATTTTATGTATTATCATCGTTGCTATCGTGAGACTTAATACATTGTGATATTCTATCGTTTGTGTCAACAATGGTATCTCGCCCCCCTCATGTTCAAATCCTGGCTCCGCCCCTGCTTGTAGTGACATCAAGCTAAGGTTTTTTGAACTGTGACATCAAGCTAAGTCAAGTGCTGCACTTGCTTTGGCTTTGCAACCTTTTTTTTGGTAGCTGAGCTGCACTTTTTTCATTCTTGTCTCTCTCTGAAAACCACTGGCCACTGGGAGACAAATGTACTTCTCAGCCGATCTACCAGAGAAGTTGAGTGCTTCGGTCAATATAGCCTAGGGGTCACCATCTTATCACTACTTTGAGGCAGGCAGGGGTTGGTGCTCAACTACTTGCTTACCACCAGTCCCTTGACCGAATTGCCAGTGCTTAACTTCACTTGGAGGTTCGAAGATTATGAAGGTACTCCCTCCGTTCTGAATTACTTGTCTTAGATTTGTCTAGATACGGATGTATCTAGCACTAAAATGAATCTAGATACGGATGTATCTAGACAAATCCAAAACAAGTAATTCGGAATGGAGGGAGTAGTAAAAAATGCTTCATGGTGAGTACTGAGTACTCCATGACGGCAACAGGTTGTTTAAGCACACTAAACGACAAACCCTTAGCACTCGATGATCTAAACGCTTTTATATTAGTTTACAGAGGGAGTACAATTTTCTCGGTAGGGATCCAAGTGACCATGGCGCATGCCGGGGAGCTGCATGTCTTTCATTAGATACAAAGAAGAGTACCACACCAAAGAAGGCACCGTTACAAACGCCAAAGATGGCAAGACCAAATGCAAAGAGGCCATTTGTCGCCACTTAATCGGCAGTTATCTTTGTGTGTGTTTCGCTCGTACTAATGTTGAAGCAAAAGTACTTACACGGCTCGGCCCGGCCCGGCCCGCTTGCATCCCTAATTTTCATTCAACACTGTGTATCTGGTGTAGCCAGCAGAGGAAATTTGAGTAAGCACCAGTGATTAAGTCCAGCTAGCCCCCTGTCAAATGCTCCCAACTACAAATGTCTCCACAAACCAACGACACAACAACCCCCATAACGAAACAAGTGCTACCTTTGTGGCACTTTGCACTGCACGCACGCATGATTAGCTTGGGATCATTAGCTTAATATCTCGGACCGGAGCACTGTCAAGACCGGATGACGGCAGCCAAAGCCATCTGCAGGTATGAACGCCCTTAGGGGCCCATCCGAAGACCAGAGTTGCTTTAGTGAAGTATACGTAGCCGTAGGGCCAGCCTAGTTCTGAACTGCTTGACTTGGGAGGCGAATGGTTGCACGACCAAGGTCACTTTGGCATCCTCTGCCCCATCATTGCCTCATCAGCTTGCCACTAACGTCGGCTCCTTTTAATCTGATAATCCCCGGGAAACCGCCCACTTATTTTCCTGCCCATCTCCTCGTGATCTTATATAATAATTATCGAGGCATTGTTGATTGTTCCTGTTGGCCCTGATCTGACAGGGCATCGGCACCGGAATTCCGAGTTGGTATGAACACGGCTTTTCGTCTCTCATCATTCATCGGCCAATAATTTTATGTGTTGATAGTCCAGGTTAAAGCAGATGGTATAGGCTCAGGCATAGCATCGGCTCTGGGAATTGGGAATGCAAGTACAAACTATTGAATTCATAATCCAGCCAACTCATCCAAAGTCCGAACTGATGGGGAGAGGCGGGTAATATATTTCAACACTCCCCCTCACGTCTAGGCTATTTTAGTCCTTAGACGTGGGATCGATGTAGGGCGCAGAATTGTTTTTATTTAATGCTGCGTTGGCAGGGTCTTGAACTCAAAACCTCTTGGCTCTGATACCATATTGAATTCATGCTCCAGCCAACTCAGCATTAAATAAAAACAATTCTGCGGCCTACATCGATCCCATGTCTAAGGACTAAAATAACCTAGACGTGAGGGGGAGTGTTGAAATATATTGCCCGCCTCTCTCTATCAGTTCGGACTTTTGGGTTCTTGATACCTTTTTGTAGCCGAGTTGTGACTCTGGATGTAGCTGGTTGCTGCTGTACACGCGGGCGCACGGATCCACTTGTCGCAGAAGATCCTGGAGAAGAGACGGGTGTTGCCACATCAGATCCTGTGGTCGCAGGTGTGGCATGTTCTTCCACAGCCGCATCATCTGTGGCCGTAGATGATCCCGTGCTAGCCGCGCCAGGTGGGCCTGTTGGCTGCATGTGCCCGCTGCGCCTCGCAGCGATTGGCTGCATGCGCGGGCCGCTCGAGGGAGATCCTCCGCGTGAGGACGTGGCGGCTGCGGAGCGGCTCGCCCGCGCCTGGCCCTCCTGGCTGACCAGATCACGATCCGAGAAGGATATCCGCGCGTGATCCGAGGGAGATTGACGCGCAGGGGTGGCAGGCGCCGCCAAATCATCCTCGAACGCTGCGCCATCTTCGTCTTCTTCTTCTACATGAAATATAGCCTCATTTTGGACGGGATTTTGATCATTCTGACCGTTTTCTTCTCTGTTTTCTTCAGGTACCTGCATACACGGAAGACAAGAACTGGTTCCAGCAGGGATATTATCATCATGTTGGTTTGTGCAATTGTTTCCCCCCGTGATCAAAAGCTCGAAGTGTAGATGGAAGAAGAAGAATCTCTTGACGAAGGAGAGCGCCGGCATTGGGATGGAGAGATTCAAAAGGGAAAACTGATTCATCGAACACAACGTCTCGAGATATATAAACTCGGCCTGTGGGAACATCTAAGCACTTGACTCCTTTGTGCATAGGGCTATAGCCCAAAAACACACATTTTTTTGAACGAAACGCAAGTTTGCGTGTGTTGTAAGGTCTTAGGTTCGGCCAACATGCACAACCAAAGACTCGTAGAGATTTGAAATCTGGTTTTGTTCCAAACAAACGTGTGATTGGGCTTTCAAATTTGATGACTTTACTGGGTTGAATATTTATGAGATATGTGGCAGTGAGAAAAGCTTCATCTCAGAATTTTAGAGGCATGGAAGCATTGGCTAGGAGTGCTAATCCTACCTCAACAACATGACAATGTTTACGTTCAGCCGACCCGTTTTGCTGGTGAGCATGGGGACAAAAGACATGGTGAGAAATTCCAGTTTTAAAAAAAAAAGGAATTTAGTTTCTCATACTCACCACCCCAGTCGGTTTGCATAGCAAGAATTTTTGAGTCTAGTTGGCGTTCAACAAGATTTTGGAAGTTGGTAAAAACTTGAAAACATCAGATCTTTTCTTTAGCAGATAGATCCAGGTGAACTTGCTATAATCATCAATGAAACTAACATAATAAGAGAATCTACCAACTGATGTGGGAGCTGGTCCCCATACATCTGAAGAAATAAGCTGCAATGGAGCAGTGGAAACACTTGTTGATATAGGATAAGGTAACTGATGACTCTTCGCTTGCTGGCAAGCATCACAAATCGACTCAACGCTAGACTCATAAGGTAGATTATTCTTGCTAAGAACATGCTGAACTATAAATGAAAAGGGATGACCCAGACGACTATGCCACCTTGCCGAGGAAGGTTTGGTGACACTCCACGCTTGTTTATTCGACCATGATGAAGATGAAGATGATATGAGTGGATATAGGCCTCCCTCACACTTTCCTCTAAGGATGACTCTCCTCGTTGCCAAGTCCTTGATCACAAAAGAGTGAGGATAAAATATTATGAGAACATTGTTGTCAAGAGCAAAACGATGAACAGAAACAAGATTTTTGGAAGCATGTGGAACATGTAAGACATTGTTAAGATGTAGATCTTTTACGGGGGTTTTGACAATTGAATTTCCAACATGAGTAATGTCCATACCAGTTCCACTTGCCGTGTGTATCTGATCACCGTCGTGGTACCTTTCCCGCATCGTCAGCTTGTCAAGCTCCCCTGTGATATGCTCAGTGGCGCCGGAGTCGGCATACCAGTTGGTGTCGATGCCATAGTTGTTGGTGACGAGGTTGGCTGCCTTCTTTTCTTCATGATCATCATCGTACCGATGCCAGCAGGCTCTTGCCCCGCCAGCATGGAACTTGTAGCAGATTTGGCACTCAGGGTAGTCGCCCTCTTGCTGCTGCTGTTGTTGTGGTTGAGGGCGAAAACGTTGCTGATGACCACCGCCGCCACCCCCACGACTAGGGGAAGGAGAGGAGCGTTTTCCTCGACCGCGTCCTCCTCTGTTGCTTCGGCCACGGCCTCCCCTGCCGCGGGACTGCCCACGCCCTCTGTAGACGGTGTTGGCAGAGGAGCGGAATCCTGCTGGACCGTCGCCCAGCATCTCCATCCGCTGATCAAACGCAGCGATCTGTGCGAAGAGGTCGTCGACGGTGATGGAGTTTTTGATGGCGCCGACCGCTGCCACGATGGGATCGTAGTCCCGATCAAGGCCAGCAAGGATGTAGTCCACCATCTCCGGGTCGGTTACCGGACGCCCAGCCGCAGCTAGCTCGTCCCCGAGGCTTTTCATCTTGGCGATGAACGCGTTGCTTGACATGTTTTCTTTCTTGGTGTTGGAGATGGCCATCCGCAGATTGGTTATGCGGGATTGTGACTGCGCGGCGAATAAAGTGGTAAGAGCAGTCCAGAGATCGAAGGTACTATCCTTACCGATCACTTGCGCCAGGATTTCCTGAGTGAGAGAATTCAGCAGGTAGCTCAGAACCTGCTGATCCTTCGACAACCACGGGCCGTACAGAGGATTGGGCTCTATGGCCGTGGTTTTGTCCGCCTTGGTGACTTATGTGGTCTTTGGCGATGCGGCGTCGCTGCCGTCGAGGAGGCCGGTCACTTGCGCGCCTCGCAGTGCCGGCATGACCTGCGCCTTCCATAGGAGGTAGTTCCCCCTTGCGAGCTTCTCTGTTGGTGGAGCACCTAGGTTGAGGCCGACGGCGCTCGAGCTCGTAGCCATGGCGATGGAAGGATGTTTAGGGTTTCTGGTTTGCTAGACGATAGGAAGAGACGTGGCTTTGATACCATGTAAGATGTATCTGGTGGAAGCGTTCCTACTCCTCCGTAGAGGAGCCGCGGGGTTTTATTGATCGAGGGCAGGAATCACCCCTGCCGTGGTTTACAAGTCTTCTACCGATCGCTAGGATTCGGTAGGATAAGAGATAGGAGATTATAAGGGAGAGGAAAAGATAAGTAGTTAAGATTACAACCGAATATATCTCTAAGTCTAACACAGACAACTGAGGTGGACTCTCACGCGTGTGATTGGACGTCAAAGTGATCAGATGACGCATGGATCATCTTATCTTGACCGGCGATGCCTTTACTGCTGCACACGAAGAATGAAGAACCTCCTTCCCTGTGTTGGCCTCTGCATGTAGTAAAGTACGGCACGGTCATAGGCTGCAATGCACGCACGCTCAAGTATCACCCCAAAGTTGAATCAGTAGCTTCTCATTTAACTAACTAGAAGCACTCTTGATCGCATTGTAAACCATGGCCATGTCATGCATATATGAAGGATAAATAGTGCCCTTAGTTAATGTTTATGCGATAGAATATTTTGATTCTTTTGCTGATTGTTTGTGCAGAGAAACACCTTTAGGGGGGCAGCTTCAGCCTGAAGTGTTCACTTGGATAATGCATGCTGTGTCTAAGGTAGCTTCCTTCATGCATCCTCCGGGATCCATCTCTGTGAGTGTGCCATATAGTGCTTAATAAACTGAACAAAAGCCACAAGTTAATAGAAAATTGTCATAGCTAGGCATGGAACAGTTTAGAGGTCTGGCCGGCTGTACATGTAGTGTTAATTATTCAGCAAAGCAGCCAGAGGGGAGAAGAGAACACTAATTCTCCTATATGTGCCACACATATACCAAGGATCAATCAGCACTAACAGAATAGTTAACTGCACCCAAGAGAATCTCCATAATGCAATGGGGCACAAACCATCCATGTACAAGATATACCTTTCCTGGCCCCTACTGGCCGGAATCCTCCTGGCAGTAATAAGAAACTAACAAAGAAATGCGCGTCACCATAGCATATAACTTAGCTGCGCACTAGGGTTCGCTTATTTGCTTCCCCCTCAAGATACCAACTGAGAGAGATTCAAAGCTTCATGAGGGCCACTCAGGGAAGGAATCGCTAGCAAGGTGGTTTTTGGCGTACGCTTTCCATGGTGCTAGTTATTTACTAGGTGAAATTTTAAAAACGCGCAACTTGTCTTTCACTCGTTTAGCGCTAACTAGTCTCACAAGTATGTTTGTCATATTTCGTCATCAACTTGAGTTTTTGAGTGAACTCACTAGTGTTTATATTGAAGTTTATGATTATGGCGCAAGTAGTAGATACCACAAATTTCTGCACACGTGCAAGCACACATTTTTGTTCGATGGAAAACAGACGCAAATATTACATGATTTGTTTTTCATCAAGGAGAATGTTGTTTTTTTATGCGGGTAAAAGTGGGTTTTATTCCTCATTGATAGAATTACACTCTGCTAAAGTAATCTGAACTACGCTGTCTAACTACAACTGATTCCAACACGGTCAACGGTCGTTCGGTGGTCCATGAACCTCGACGTAATTTTTATTATGTTTGAGGTGTTTTGTACTTCCGGTGAATCTTTATAATAGATCTGATCTTTTCGCAAAAAAAAAACACTCGTCATACGCAAAACAATCCGAATTACAGTAAGAACTTTGCTCGCCTACTTGTCAGATGTGCCCATGAACAAGTGGAATGCATATATGCAAATGTGATATGTGTGGTGTGTGCCCCTGTTGGTTGAAGACGACAAGCAAGTTTTGCTGGAGTGCTGGGCATGGGTCGGCAAGAGATAGAGTAGCCAAGTCGTGATCGATGGCGATCCCTTGAGGTGAATGTGATACCTTAATTGGCATCGTTCGCTCCTGCACCGTCTTCTTCGGAGGCCCGTTGTTTTCCTCTTTTGGTTTCTTGCACTGGCCGGCGGCAGGTCATCCTCAACACACTATGTACTTCCGGACTAGACTCCGTTTGGTGTTCCACCGATCAGTTCTTGCAAACCAAAGGTTACTCTTACGGTGGCTTTCTAGAGCCACTTATTTTTGTTACAGTACATTCTTTGGTTTTTGTGGTAGCCACATATCGAGGTGTGGCCATCTATTTTTGCCAATTCATTTACTCCCTCTACATTGATATACAGTTCATACTCGTATTGTGCTAGACTACTTTGTAAATTTGACCAACTACACATACAGAAAAATTATCAACATGTACCCCTCCGTTCCTAAATATAAGTCTTTACAAAGACTTTTTTCGCGAATACGCACGCTGCGTATCTTTGTATTGATAGAAGAAGAGTATAAGCATGAGGTTACAACGCATACAAGGCCATGTACGCACTAGGCATGGTGTACAAGCGAAGGAGCACAACAGAAGGGGGTATGCTCAGCCCCACTACCGAACTAGAGACTAAGCGCCGGGGATGATGTGTTGCAGTCCGGTGGCGCCCGCCTTGGCCCATAGGCGCGCTTCGTCCTTGATGGTCTCGGAGGCGAAGGTGATCGATGGTGTTGCTCCTTTGAAAATGCAGGCGTTGCGGTGCTTCCAAATCCACCAAGCAGATAGGATGATAAGGGAGGATAGACCCTTGCGCATAGAAGCGGGCGCGAGGTCGAGAGAGGATTGCCACCATAGCTGGAATGGTGTGCCAGGGGAGGGGAGGTCGATGGGCATACGAGCCCAACCGAGGATCTCATGCCAAACTTGTCGCGAGAAAGAACATCCGGCAAGGAGATGGTGCATGGTCTCCTCCTCTTGGTCACAGAGGGCGCATGCATCGTCATGTGGCAGCCCACGGCGTGCAAGGCGCTCCGCGGTCCAGCAGCGGTCTTGCATGGCCAGCCATAAGAAAAACTTGACGCGGAGAGGGGCCCAAGGTCGCCAAGTGAGCCGCTAGTAAGGATCTTCACAAGCTCCAAAGAAAAGAGCCTTGTAGCAGGAACTAGCAGAGTATGTAGCGGAAGAAGTCCAACGCCAACGTAGCGTGTCCGGCTCGCTAGTGAGATGAGTGTGCCGCACCAGGCGCCAAAGCTCGACGTACTGCACCATGGCCGTCGGCCCAAGCGCGCCTCTGATGTCCCGCACCCAAGAGCGCTGGTGCAGGCCGTCACGCACGCAACACTCCTTCCGAATGCGCCTGGGGACGAGAGCGAGAACGAGTGGAGCGATCTCGGCCACGGACCTGCCATCGATCCAGTGGTCGGTCCAAAATCTGCAAGCATCTCCAGCACCGAGCTGCCAAGTCGTGGAGGCTTTGAAAATTGCACTCGCATCCGCGTCGTGGGGGATATGGAGGTGGATCCAGGGGTGAGAAGCGTTGGTACGTTGCAGCCAGAGCCAACGAACACGGAGAGAAATGCCCGTACGCTGAATATCACGGATACCTAGGCCACCGAGAGAGATGGGCCGGCAGACACGCTGCCAGTTGACAAGGCACTAGCCACCGTTGGCCTTGTCGGATCCTTCCCATAGAAATCCTCGGATGATCCGGTTCACCTTCTTGATGGCAGTGCCGTTGAAGGCAATGGCGGTGAGGAAGTGCGTGGGGATGGCGGTGAGAACATGGCGCACAAGGGAAAGGCGGTCTCCCTTGGAAAGCATGGATGCCCGCCAAGTGGAGAGCTTGCGTCCAAGCTTGTCGATGATCGGTTGCAAGCTCGTGGAACAAGCCTTGCGAACGGAGAGGGGCAGCCCCAGGTAAGTGATAGGGAAGTGGGCGACGGGGCACTGCAACTTCGCGGCAATCGCATCAATGTGGTCGTCAGAGCATTGGATCGGAGTGGCCGAACACTTGTCGAAGTTGGTTTGCAGCCCGGAAGCGAGGCCAAAGACTTATATTTAGGAACGGGGAAGTAGTTAGTTAAAATACAAAATCAATAAAATTGGACTGGCCATATAATATAGTTTTATATCGTATTTATTTGGTTTTGTAAATATCGGTATATTTTTCCTGTAGATTTAGTCAAGCTTTGCAAAGTATGGCTTAGATTAGAACACAACTAAAAGAATCTCTAGCCCTTCCGCCAAATTTAACTCCTAAAAAAACACCACGGAACTGAACTCCTCAAGTTTTTACACCTAACCCTTCCCCAAATTCTTACTTCTCAAAACAGAAAGTTTGCACACATAATCATTTCAAACTAGAGTTAGATAACCAGTTAATTGTACATAACACTGCCACATTAAACATAAAACACTAAATTAAACTAGCTACCACTTCATTAACACTTAAGAGCAAAATCGAGCTAATAGACATCTACCCTTCTCCGGAGGAGATCTCGATGGCCTGCGCATTGCCTGAGCCAGACACCTCGGCATTGTGGGTACCCCTCCTAACCCATGGCATCGACCTGTCATCGGAGTCGTCAGGGCATGTGCTGAGCGAACGTCGCCGCTCGGTCCCTCTTTAGTGCCGCTAAAGCCGCTCGGTTGGCGGTGACCTCGCAATTAAACTCGACTAACGCCTCGAACATGTGGGGATCGGCGCAAATGGCGGTGACGGCATCGTGCTTCGCCTCGAGCCACGTTGCTCTCCTTCATCTCCTCATCCTCCCCGACTTGGAGCTCGAGTTGGACGGGGCACTGCGCAGAGACAGTGGGTATGGCTCAAATCAGGGGTGGGGGAGGGACGCCGATGCATTTTTTATAGCCTAAGAAGTGTTGTTCGCTCGGCACACGGGCGATTGCACCATGAATACCAATGAGAAAAGGTTTATGGAGAATGAGTGGGAGTTGCTCAAATTTGAGAAGGGAGGGGATGTTTTGATGAGCAACTCCATCAATTTTTAAATATTGAGAATACAACCATTAAATTCTAAAAAAAATCAACAAAGCATGGACTTTATTGATTAGAAATGAAGCATCAAGAGAAACGCAATGAGCGCACACCCGGCCTCTATATAAATAGGATGCACACAACCACATAACACACGCGCACGAGCGCACATGCACACACAAATAAACACACTGACAAAGAGTAGAAATACTACATGGAGTACGTGGTAAGCAACCTAAAAAAGAGAGCAAAAGTCACACAAGACCAAAAATATGTCTAGTTAGAGGAAAAGGAAAAAACAAAGAGATCAAAACAATGATCGGTAAACAACAACGATCACCATATATGCACCAAAACATCTCTTGACATCATAAGGACAACAAGAAAAGGTTGTCCAACATTAACATTTTTGGGAAGGGAACGACACTCAAGCGCCGGCATCGTCAGATCCAACCACTAATGCAGATCCTAGGTTTTCACCCTGAAGATCAAGTCCGATAAAGTCAGAGCAATGCATTCAACAAGGTAATGATGAAAAAACATCGCCATTGCTAGGTATAACCAATTAGGGTATGACTTGGGTTTTCGTCACAGAGCTTGAGACCCGGTACTCGAGAAGCACCACCAAATCAAAGTCATTATCGCCATCATTTCCCATGATCCCATCAGCTACATATGTAGTACGTTGACGTGGGATATCACATAAGTGAAGATGATGCATGCACAAGTAGGTCGTCATCACAAGTGCGACGGAGATTGACGAGGGAGGAAGATCACTAGCACCACCAAAGTCTCAATTCGAAATGTTGTGGCAATCCCCCACCATCCTCATGCTTCGTCATCCTCTTCTGTGACTGTAGAATTGATCGACAAAACATACTGGTCGTTGCCACCGGATCTAAAGATCCAAGACCCTCCAGTCGTTGCCATCGGATCTAAAGATCCAAGACCCTCCAGTCCGTTGCAATAATTTCCTAGCAACACAGGGCCACAACGCCACCAGCACACCCAAGCTAAGGACCATGTTGGGACATAATAGGTCACCGCTGTTGCCCGCATACCTGAAGACGGAATCACGACCAGCAATGTCTCGCCAGTAGAGACCACAGACTTGGCATGATTTGTTATCGCTGCCTTTGCACAACCATACCCTTCGCCTCAAGCCGCTTCATATAGATTGCATCTCATCACCGAAGGCTACCAAAGCTCAGACATCCTCACCGCCACCTTCATCGACCAGTGCCAAGGCTTACTCGACCACTAGTCTCTAGCAGCAACAAGGGAAAGGGAGGATGAAGAGGTATGTCTAGAATGAGAAAAATAAGAAAAAAACCAAAGTGACCAAAGCAATGATCGATAGCTACAATGATGGCCATATATGCACCAACCATCTCTTGATATCATAAGGACAACAAGAAAATGTTCTCCAACATGAATATCTTCAGGAAGGGAACGACGTTCAAGCGCCTCCGACGCCGGATCGAACCACCAAATGTCAGATCCTAAGTTTTCACCTTGAAGACCAAGTCCGATAAAATCCGAGCAATGCATACAACAAGGTAATGGCGCAAAAACATCATCATTGTCAGGTATAACCAATTAGGGTAAGACATGGGGTTTTCGCCTCGGAGCTCGATGCCGGGTACTCGAGAAGCACCACCAAACCAAAGTCATCATGTGTTGTCACCATCATTTTCCACGATCCGAGCAGCTACATATGTAACACGTTGACGTGGGATGTCACGCAAGTGAAGACGGTGCACGCATGAGTAGGTAGTCGAGCCGCGACACGAGCCGGTCGCCACCAAAGGCTCTGAACAACGAAGGTCATTATTACAAGTGCGAAGAAGATTGACGAGGGAGGAAGATCACCGGCACCGCCAGAATCCCAATTCGGGATGCTTCGACAATCCCACACCGTCCTCATGCTTCGTCATCCTCGCTTGTGGCGGCATAATCGATCGGTGTACTCGTCGTTGCCGCCAGATCTAAATATCCAAGACGCTCTAGCCCGTCTCAACAATTGCCTAGCAGCGGCAGGGCCACGACGCCACTTGGATGCCCAAGCCGAGGGCCTCCATGGTGGGGCGCAGCAGGCCACCAGTGTCACCCACGTACCTGCAAACGGGATCACAACCACCAATGTCTCGCCACTAGGGACCACTGACTTGGCCAAATTTGCCATCGCCGCCCCTGCACAACTATACCCTCTGTCGCAAGCCGCCATCTATAGATTGCATCTCACCTCCGAAGGCTACCAGAGCGGAGATCTCCTCACTGCCACCTTCATCGACCAATGCCAGGGCTTAACCCGACCACTAGTCTCTAGCAGTAGCGAGGGAAGGGAGGACGAAGAGGTACGCGACAGCGATGGTTGGGAAGGGAGACCGGGGCTGGAGTCGGCGTCTGTTATGTTTCCTAGCGCAGTCTGCGCGGTCTCCTCGTTCTTCGTGGGTAGCATTGGGTAGTCGATCTCGCATTGACAAGTACAGTATAAAAAATACATGAAATGTGAGCATTCATGTTAAGTTTAAAACTTAAACCCAGACAGACAAATTCCACCACAAGTAATGAACCATATAGCTCTGACGTCATATACACAGCATGTGCGTGCAAATGTATTACTAGATCCGACGTCATATATAAAGGACCGAATTAGACAGTATGTACAGCGACCGCAGCTGCGCGTGCAAATGCACACAGCACGTAACCATGCATGTAGCTCAACAGGGACGCCGACGGCGGTGAGCGCGCCTCCCTTGGGAGCCGGAAAGGACGTGACGCGGAGATCGGACAAAAGTTGCATCTAGCAGCTACCGGCCATCCACATCGACATGGACGTGACCGATGCTCCAAGAAAAACATATTGGACATGGACATGGACATGGGCATAAAGGTAGCCAGCTAAACCAAAGCCATGTTCCCACACTTAAAACATAGTCACACGAAGACGACGACTAGGACTGGGACTACGACGGCGACGGCGAGCGACCGGGCTGGTGCCAGCTGCTGCGCCTCAACGTCCGGGCTAGCTGTGTACTTGTGTTTCATGCCTTGCCCGGCCATGCGTGCCCAATAACACGAGCATACATGCAAACTCAGTATAGTACTCCTACATACTGCGTGTCATTTCAAGTCTACGCGTCTGACTGTAAATGCAAAAGCTTGGTAAACACTTGCAGTTGTTGAAGTATGAAAGTGAAACATGAACACATGCTTTCATTTGAACTTCCAGACATGCCCTAGCAAGGTTTAACGTTTTGGTAACGGGAAAAAAATTTTGGAACTCACCGAAGTGCTTTAAAGTTTCGGAATTTGATCTACCGAGACTTAATTCTAATGAATATTGAATGAATTTGAACTTGTGTCAAAATTAGTTTGAATCTATCTGAAAAGTTTGTCAAATTTGTTTGATTTTTTTAATCCAAGACCCTAGCATAAAATTAAGCTCAGTACGCAGTTGTTGAACCTTAATGTGTGTTCTGTCATGCTTGTTTTATAGTTTCCTGTCAAAATTAGGATAAAAGCAGGAAATAATCAGTCAAATAAACACTACAACTGGGGATCGACAAATATGATTATGAGAATCGATCATAATGAGATGGCGTGACCAACGAGCAAGAGCTGAGAAGTGATTGCAATGTCAAAGCACTGACAACAGGCAAGCAAAACCCCCTTTGATCATGTTGAATACCATTATTTTGAAACTTACAGTCGTGTCACCCGCTATAACTGCATTCGATCAACTCCTACTTTATCAATAGGTAGCAATTAAGCCCATTCCTTTGCATTGCCAGATCATTGTAACCCTTTACCCTTGATACCTACATCCTAGCATGATTAGGAGTTGCTTGATCATTAGGCACCTCTCAGCCTTGCATATAGTGCTATGCTTAGTCATGCTCGTTGGAGGTCGTGTCATTATCCATTGAATGGGGTTTGATGAATCATAGTTGACAGTGAACACTCATAGTGAGATGTGGTAAGATTACTAGGAGTAATAGAGATAAACATACTCAAAGGCTAAGGTGAGAGGCCATGTTGAAGAACATGGTGGGTTGTCTCATTTACACCTCGTATCTTTGATCCAAGATTGAGCATACATCCACACAGGCCCTGGCGAAGGACAAACCTCAACCTACTAACTTGCCTTAGACTGGTCGAGGAGTCGCACCTAGTTCAGACTTTCGCGACATATGCATGAAAAGAATGGTAAGGTAGTTGCATTGCATAACATAGAGATGTGGGCAGGCTTGTAAAGTGCCATGGGATGGGATTGCGACGGTGTCACACAATGTTTGAGTCCATATTGGAGACACTCAGCCGGACTCTCGTTACGGGTTCAACTCAGATAGGCGACTCTGGACCGGTGCATCCCAAAGCCGCAACGGCCGACCACCCAACACCGATCAAATCAACCACTTGCTGTCAAAAATGCCTCGACCGCCCGCCACCTCTCATACTGGGAGTATCTCATAAGAGTATCATGCACTGTCACCAATTAGCAAACAAATGGCGTGGCACTGCAATTACGAATGTGAGAGGAAGTTCTAGTACCATATTAGTATGATATAATATCATAACACGTTAAACGGGAAAAGTTTAATAAGAAATAAATCATAGCCACAACTTTGTATTGAGATTTGACAAATAAATAAACGAAATAGCAATCTGGTACTAATGTGTGATACTATGAATGGGAGAGATAGTGTTATGAACCTATGATACTACCTACTATGAGAGGTAAGATAGTTAATCGCTTGGGTACAGAGGTAAATTATCCAAACTTAATCCTTTGAATTATCAATGGAAATGTATATTAGTAATGCGTTTCTTGTGCTTCTTAGACCAAATTGTATTAGTTACGATTGTGCCATTTTTCTGAAAAAAGTTCAGATCTGTTATAAAAATTCATCGGAAGTACAAAACATTTTAAACATAAAAAAAATTACATTGAGGTCCATGGACCAGAGAACGGCCATTCGCCGCCAGAACAAGCCGCCGATGCGTTGTGGACGCCGCTCTCATACCGGAGTCGGCCTGACCTCGTCGACGACAACCAGGAAGTCTTCGTACACGTGCCGCGCTCCCAAGTTACAATCGTCGCGGTTGAATCATTGACTCGATCTAAAGAACCTAACACAAAACATCACCATTGCGTATGCACGGTTAAAAACCATAACCTCACCACCCCGAAGAGCTGGCAGGAATTTACGCCGGCGCTCCGTCTAGTCCATCCCGATGGCCAAATTTGAGAAGGATTGGAGCCCGAAAGAGTGACTCCAAGAAGAAGTGACGTCATTCGTCCGAGCGCCACCCCTTTGACGACTAGAATCCTACCTATGTACTAGCCGAAGCCAAGGCATCATGAATCCCCCTGCCACCGGTCGCCGGAGCGGCAAAAGGATGGAAGGCGAATTCACGGACTCGCCGGCGAAGATCAAGGGTAAGAAGGCTTTCCCTAGTCACCTTGTAGGAGGGAAAAGAAAAGCCAGTAGCAATCACAACTGTGCTCATGGAAGATTGACATTGTTGGTGCTGAGCCCCGTCCATGTTAAGTTAACCAACTTGTACTGCGACGACACCACATCACCATCCTTATGAAATCACATATGTTGACACATGTACGCACAGGCCGCCAGTCCATATACATGCATGCAACTTAAGGAAAAGTTAAGAGAATAACTGACTAATATACACTGGAAATTGTTAAGCTATATGATTGGTGATCTACAAGTCCGGGATGCGCCCGGATGGTCGGCGCACACGGTTGCGGCAAAAGTAAGGTTCCATGTCCTCGGAATAGACCAACTGAGCTGATTAGGGTTTGAAAAATAGAGTAGGTCGCACTCTGTTGCTGCCCTTTCGGCAAGCAATCCCATGACTCTTTTTCTCGGCATTCCTTGTCGTTTGGGATGCGAATTAGCATGTACGACTTCTCTCACTTTCCAGCACCACCTAGAGATCGGTCGAAGGCCAAGGTGTTTTTATCCCGTCCGTGCCGTCGCCTCTACGATGATGTTTTTTACGGAGTGAAGTGCATCATAAGTCCTCAAACTATTTTAGAGGTGTGACGTAGGTCCTTGAACTATAAAAATCGTCATCCAGGTCCTCCAACTGCAATATGTGTATCATCCTCGTACTCAAACTATTTGAAAGGTGTCACATAGGTCATTGAACTATTTCAGAGGTGTCACATATATACACACTTATTACATTTCAAGGATTTTCAAGGACCTACATGACACATTTCATAGTTTGAGGACCTACTTGACACCTACGAAATAGTTCGAGGACCTACGATGCACTTCACTCTTTTTTACGCGAATACACAAAGCTTTCGTATCATTACATTGACAGAAGAAGAAGTTAAAATGTATACAGGAGGTGATACAACATATGGCATGGACGCAAAAGGCGTGAACATGATGCCCGACATATAGAGACATAAGATACTCGACTCAAACAAAGAAAAACACAGCTAAACTCGCCAACGAGAGGCACAGTCCGACCAACAACTATATGACCGACATCACCGAAGTCAGCACCGAGCACGCCGCGAGCAAACAAGACAATGCCTTCACGAAGGAGAACGACACCAAGACGCCGTCGTCGTCTGATCCAGAAAACCGGACTTAGGGTTTCCCCTGATGCTCGAAGAGGGGCCCAGATAGCGGCCATGGCAATGCCTCCAGGAAGGGGACGACACCCGCAAGTGTCACCGCTGCAAGCATAGAATGCAGGGATTTCGCCCTGGCCAAATTCCATGCAATCCCAAGCCGTCGGAGCACGAATCAAAGAAGAGGAAGTCAAGTATAGGCCGGAGCTGCGACTGAAGGAAGGGGAGCCACGCCCGACTAGAAGGAGGCACCGGGCACATCCCCTTGCCTCTCATCTCACTCAGGCACGCAACCCTGCACCCGCAAGTGTCCGGAGGAGGGCAGGGTTGCGTGGCTGAGTGAGATGAGAGGCAAGGGGATGTGAAAGGTGGCCGGAGCCCCGGATAAACCAGGATATGGAAAGGAGCACAGATCAAGGCCAGGGGACCGGAGCAGCAGAGCGTCGGCGAACCTAGGAGCTGGAAGGGGATGCAGCTCCCGGAGCGAGCCGGGAACGGAGATGCGCCGGGATGGACGACCAACCAAGGGCACCGGCAGGGTGATGGTGCGGAGATGCCGAGGAGCCAACGAAGCCAGAAAGAGCGCAACTTTTATGGTGCGTCGGATATGAAGCCGCACCGGGTGGCCATGGACGCAGGAGGGGCGCAAGTCCATAGCCGTCGGGCCGAAGACACC
>NC_057796.1:272696724-272716382 GCF_018294505.1 Triticum aestivum | reverse complement strand
GTAGGTGGTGGTTGCAGTGAGGAAGGTGCGCCAGCCGCCACAGAGACCGGACAAACAACACCAGACCCGGACGGGCGAGACCCCAGATCCAATCTGGGCCAGCGGAGGCCACCCGCGCGGGAGCCATAGCCGGGGGAGGCCACCCATCCAGCATCATGCTGGGGAAGAGACCACCGGGGAGTGTCGCCACTGAGGTTTGGATCTCGGGGGAGTGGCGGATGGGGAGGCCATGGGGTTGGTGGGGAAGAGAAAAAAACAGCCCCGCCGCCACCATCACACGGCCCGGCGAGGCTTCGCCGGCCGGCCCTCCAGCGGCGGCGGCGCGGGGGTGGGCGAGAGGTGGGGTGGCCAGCCGGCGGTGGCAAGGGTTCCCCCGAGTCGCCTGGTTGGGCGAAGCGAGGGTCGGGCGAGAGGTTCTCCTCTCATGATGATGTGGCGCGCTAGCTGTGTGCACCATTGCATGGCATACGTGTCTCATTGCTGGAAGTGGTGTGGCACTGTGGCATGTCTTTGACCTATGTGCTAGAAGCACCAAATTGTTATTGTGTATTACTTTCGTCTCAAATTACTTATTTTAAATTTGTCTAGATACGGATACAACTAATATTATCTAAGGCAAGTAGTGTTGGAAATATGCCCTAGAGGCAATAATAAAATGGTTATTATTATATTTCTTTGTTCATGATAATTGTCTATTGTTCATGCTATAATTGTGTTATCCGGAAATCGTAATACATGTGTGAATACATAGACCACAACATGTCCCTAGTGAGCCTCTAGTTGACTAGCTCGTTGATGAACAGATAGTCATGGTTTCCTGACTATGGACATTGGATGTCATTGATAACGGGATCACATCATTAGGAGAATGATGTGATGGACAAGACCCAATCCTAAGCATAGCACAAAGATCGTGTAGTTCGTTTGCTAGAGCTTTTCCAGTGTCAAGTATCATTTCCTTAGACCATGAGATCGTGTAACTCCCGGATGCCGTAGGAGTGCTTTGGGTGTACCAAACGTCACAACGTAACTGGGTGACTATAAAGGTACACTACAGGTATCTCTGAAAGTGTCTGTTGGGTTGACACGGATCGAGACTGGGATTTGTCACTCCGTGTGACGGAGAGGTATCTCTGGGCCCACTCGGTAATGCATCATCATAACGAGCTCAATGTGACTAAGGAGTTAGCCACGGGATCATGCATTACGGTACGAGTAAAGAGACTTGCCGGTAACGAGATTGAACAAGGTATTGGGATACCGACGATCGAATCTCGGGCAAGTAACATACCGATTGACAAAGGGAATTGTATACGGGATTGATTGAATCCTCGACATCGTGGTTCATCTGATGAGATCATCGTGGAACATGTGGGAGCCAACATGGGTATCCAGATCCCGCTGTTGGTTATTGACTGGAGAGTCGTCTCGGTCATGACTGCGTGTCTCCCGAACCCGTAGGGTCTACACACTTAAGGTTCGGTGAAGCTAGGGTTGTAGAGATATTAGTATGCGGAAACCCGAAAGTTGTTCGGAGTCTCGGATGAGATCCCGGACGTCACGAGGAGTTCCGGAATGGTCCGGAGGTGAAGAATTATATATAGGAAGTCCAGTTTCGGCCACCGGGAAAGTTTCGGGGGTCACCGGTATTGTACCGGGACCGCCGGAAGGGTCCCGGGGGTTCACCGGGTGGGGCCACCTGTCCCGGAGGGCCCCATGGGCTGAAGTGGGAAGGGAACCAGCCCTTAGTGGGCTGGGGCACCCCCCATGGGCCTCCCCCTGCGCCTAGGGTTGGAAACCCTGGGGGTGGGGGGCGCCCCACTTGACTTGGGGGGCGAGCCACCCCCCTTGGCCGCCGCCCCCCCTCAGATGGGATCTCCAGGGGGCCGGCGCCCCCCCAGGGCCCCTATAAATAGTGGGGGGGAGGGAGGGCAGCCGCACCACAGCCCCTGGCGCCTCCCTCTCCCTCCCGTGACACCTTTCCCTCCCGCTTGCGCTTGGCGAAGCCCTGCCGGGATCCCCGCTACTTCCACCACCACGCCGTCGTGCTGCTGGATCTCCATCAACCTCTCCTTCCCCCTTGCTGGAGCAAGAAGGAGGAGACGTCGCTGTACCGTACGTGTGTTGAACGCGGAGGTGCCGTCCGTTCGGCGCTCGGTCATCGGTGATTTGGATCACGACGAGTACGACTCCATCAACCCCGTTCACTTGAACGCTTCCGCTCGCGATCTACAAGGGTATGTAGATGCACTCCTTCCCTCTCGTTGCTAGTAAACTCCATAGATGGATCTTGGTGATGCGTAGAAAATTTTCGATTTCTGCTACGATCCCCAATAGTGGCATCATGAGCCAGGTTTATGCGTAGTTTCTATGCACGAGTAGAACACAAAGCAGTTGTGGGCGTAGATGTTGTCAATTTTCTTGCCACTACTAGTCTTATCTTGTTTCGGCGGCATCGTGGGATGAAGCGGCCCGGACCGACCTTACACGTACGCTTACGTGAGACAGGTTCCACCGACTGACATGCACTTGTTGCATAAGGTGGCTGGCGGGTGTCTGTCTCTCCCACTTTAGTCAGAACGGATTCGATGAAAAGGGTCCTTATGAAGGGTAAATAGAAATTGGCATATCACGTTGTGGTTTTGGCGTAGGTAAGAAACGTTCTTGCTAAGAAACCTATAGCAGCCACGTAAAAACTTGCAACAACAATTAGAGGACGTCTAACTTGTTTTTGCAGCATATGCCTTGTGATGTGATATGGCCAAAAGGATGTGATGAATGAAATATATGTGATGTATGAGATTGATCATGTTCTTGTAATAGGAATCACGACTTGCATGTCGATGAGTATGACAACCGGCAGGAGCCATAGGAGTTGTCTTTATTTTTTGTATGACCTGCGTGTTATTGAATAACGCCATGCAAATTACTTTACTTTATTGCTAAACACGTTAGCCATAGAAGTAGAAGTAATCGTTGGCGTGACAACTTCATGAAGACACGATGATGGAGATCATGGTGTCATGCCGGTGAGGAAGATGATCATGGCGCCCCGAAGATGGAGATCAAAGGAGCAAAATGATATTGGCCATATCATGTCACTATTTGATTGCATGTGATGTTTATCATGTTTTACATCTTATTTGCTTAGAACGACGGTAGTAAGTAAGATGATCCCTTATAATAATTTCAAGAAAGTGTTCCCCCTAACTGTGCACCGTTGCGAAGGTTCGTTGTTTCGAAGCACCACGTGATGATCGGGTGTGATAGATTCTAACGTTCGCATACAACGGGTGTTGACGAGCCTAGCATGTACAGACATGGCCTCGGAACACACGCAATACACTTAGGTTGACTTGACGAGCCTAGCATGTACAGACATGGCCTCGGAACACGGAAGACCGAAAGGTCGAGCATGAGTCGTATAGAAGATACGATCAACATGAAGATGTTCACCGATGTTGACTAGTCCGTCTCACGTGATGATCGGACACGGCCTAGTTAACTCGGATCATGTTTCACTTAGATGACTAGAGGGATGTCTATCTGAGTGGGAGTTCATTGAATAATTTGATTAGATGAACTTAATTATCATGAACTTAGTCTAAAATCTTTACAATATGTTTCTAGATCAAATGGCCCACGTTACCCTCAACTTCAACGCGTTCCTAGAGAAAACCGAGCTGAAAGATGATGGTAGCAACTATACGGACTGGGTCCGGAACCTGAGGATCATCCTCATAGCTGCCAAGAAAGATTATGTCCTAGAAGCACCGCTAGGTGAAGCACCCATCCCAGAGAACCAAGACGTTATGAACGCTTGGCAGTCACGTGCTGATGATTACTCCCTCGTTCAGTGCGGCATGCTTTACAGCTTAGAACCGGGGCTCCAAAAGCGTTTTGAGAAACATGGAGCATATGAGATGTTCGAAGAGCTGAAAATGGTTTTCCAAGCTCATGCTCGGGTCGAGAGATATGAAGTCTCCGACAAGTTATTTAGTTGTAAGATGGAGGAAAACAGTTCTGTCAGTGAGCACATACTCAGAATGTCTGGGTTACACAACCGCTTGTCTCAGCTGGGAGTTAATCTACTGGATGACGCGGTCATTGACAGAATCCTTCAGTCGCTTCCACCGAGCTACAAGAGCTTTGTGACGAACTTCAATATGCAGGGGATGGAAAAGACCATTCCTGAGGTATATTCAATGCTGAAATCAGCGGAGGTAGAGATTAAAAAGGAACATCAAGTGTTGATGGTGAATAAAACCACTAAGTTCAAGAAAGGCAAGGGTAAGAAGAACTTCAAGAAAGACGGCAAGGGAGTTGCCGCGCCCGGTAAGCCAGTTGCCGGGAAGAAGCCAAGGAATGGACCCAAGCCTGAGACTGAGTGCTTTTATTGCAAGGAAAGTGGTCACTGGAAGCGGAACTGCCCCAAATACTTAGCGGACAAGAAGGCCGACAACACCAAAGGTATATGTGATATACATGTAATTGATGTGTACCTTACCAGTGCTCGTAGTAGCTCCTGGGTATTTGATACCGGTGCGGTTGCTCATATTTGTAACTCAAAAACAGGAGCTGCGGAATAAGCGGAGACTGGAGAAGGACGAGGTGACGATGCGCGTCGGGAATGGTTCCAAGGTCGATGTGATCGCCGTCGGCACGCTACCTCTACATTTACCTACGGGATTAGTTTTAAACCTCAATAATTGTTATTTAGTGCCAGCTTTGAGTATGAACATTGTATCAGGATCTCGTTTAATTCGAGATGGCTACTCATTTAAATCCGAGAATAATGGTTGTTCTATTTATATGAGAGATATGTTTTATGGTCATGCCCCGCTGGTCAATGGTTTATTCTTAATGAATCTCGAACGTGATGTTACACATATTCATAGTGTGAATACCAAAAGATGTAAAGTTGATAACGATAGTCCCACATATTTGTGGCACTGCCGCCTTGGTCACATTGGTGTCAAACGCATGAAGAAGCTCCATGCAGATGGACTTTTGGAGTCTCTTGATTACGAATCATTTGACACGTGCGAACCATGCCTCATGGGTAAGATGACCAAGACTCCGTTCTCCGGAACAATGGAGCGAGCAACCAACTTATTGGAAATCATACATACCGATGTGTGCGGTCCAATGAGTGTTGAGGCTCGCGGTGGCTATCGTTATGTTCTCACTCTCACTGATGACTTGAGTAGATATGGGTATGTCTACCTAATGAAACACAAGTCTGAGACCTTTGAAAAGTTCAAGGAATTTCAGAGTGAGGTTGAGAATCAACGTGACAGAAAAATAAAGTTCTTACGATCAGATCGTGGAGGAGAATATTTAAGTCACGAATTTGGTACGCACTTAAGGAAATGTGGAATCGTTTCACAACTCACGCCTGGAACACCTCAGTGTAACGGTGTGTCCGAACGTCGTAATCACACTCTATTGGATATGGTGCGATCTATGATGTCTCTTACCAATCTACCGCTCTCATTTTGGGGCTATGCTTTAGAGACTGCTGCATTCACTTTAAATAGGGCTCCGTCGAAATCCGTTGAGACAACACCGTATGAATTATGGTTTGGGAAGAAACCTAAGCTGTCGTTTCTAAAAGTTTGGGGATGCGATGCTTATGTCAAGAAACTTCAACCTGAAAAGCTCGAACCCAAGTCGGAGAAATGCGTCTTCATAGGATACCCTAAGGAAACCATTGGGTATACCTTCTACCTCAGATCCGAAGGCAAGACCTTTGTTGCCAAGAACGGGTCCTTTCTGGAGAAAGAGTTTCTCTCGAAAGAAATAAGTGGGAGGAAAGTGGAACTTGATGAGGTGATAGTCACCCTTTCCGAACCGGAAAGTAGCGCAGCGCGGGAAGATGTTCCTGTGGTGCCTACACCGACTGGGGAGGACGTTAATGATGATGATCATGAAGCTTCGGATCAAGTTACTGCTGGACTTCGTAGGTCCACAAGGACACGTTCCGCACCAGAGTGGTACGGCAACCCTGTCCTGGAAATCATGTTGTTAGACAACGGTGAACCTTCGAACTATGAAGAAGCGATGGCGGGCCCGGATTCCAACAAATGGCTTGAAGCCATGCAATCCGAGATAGGATCCATGTATGAAAACGAAGTATGGACTTTGACTGACTTGCCCGATGATCGGCGAGCCATAGAAAATAAATGGATCTTTAAGAAGAAGACAGACGCGGATGGTAACGTGACCATCTATAAGGCTCGACTTGTCGCTAAGGGTTATCGACAAGTTCAAGGGTTGACTACGATGAGACTTTCTCACCCGTAGGGAAGCTGAAGTCCGTCCGAATCATGTTAGCAATTGCCGCATTCTATGATTATGAGATATGGCAAATGGACGTCAAAACGGCATTCCTTAATGGCTTTCTTAAGGAAGAATTGTATATGATGCAGCCGGAAGGTTTTGTCGATCCTAAGAATGCTAACAAGGTATGCAAGCTCCAGCGCTCCATCTATGGGCTGGTGCAAGCATCTCGGAGTTTGAACATTCGATTTGATGAGATGATCAAAGCGTTTGGGTTTACACAAACTTATGGAGAAGCCTGTGTTTACAAGAAAGTGAGTGGGAGCTCTGTAGCATTTCTCATATTATATGTGGATGACATACTATTGATGGGAAATGATATAGAATTCTTGGAAAGTATAAAGGCCTATTTGAATAAGTGTTTTTCAATGAAGGACCTTGGAGAAGCTGCTTGTATATTAGGCATCAAGATCTATAGAGATAGATCAAGACGCCTCATTGGTCTTTCACAGAGTACGTACCTTGACAAGATATTGAAGAAGTTCAATATGGATCAGTCCAAGAAGGGGTTCTTGCCTGTATTGCAAGGTGTGCAATTGAGCACGGCTCAATGCCCGACCACGGCAGAAGATAGAGAAAAGATGAGTGTCATCCCCTATGCCTTGGCCATAGGGTCTATTATGTATGCCATGTTGTGTACCAGACCTGATGTAAACCTTGCCGTAAGTTTGGTAGGAAGGTACCAAAGTAATCCCGACATGGAACACTGGACAGCGGTCAAGAATATCCTGAAGTACCTGAAAAGGACTAAGGATATGTTTCTCGTATATGGAGGTGACGAAGAGCTCGTCGTAAAGGGTTACGTCGACGCTAGCTTCGACACAGATCTGGATGACTCGAAGTCACAAACCGGATACGTGTATATTTTGAATGGAGGGGCAGTAAGCTGGTGCAGTTGCAAGCAAAGCGTCGTGGCGGGATCTACTTGTGAAGCGGAGTACATGGCGGCCTCAGAGGCAGCGCAAGAAGCAATCTGGATGAAGGAGTTCATTACTGACCTAGGGGTGATTCCCAATGCGTCGGGCCCGATGACTCTCTTCTATGACAACACTAGAGCTATTGCCCTTGCCAAGGAGCCCAGGTTTCACAGGAAGACCAGGCATATCAAGCGTCGCTTCAACTCCATTCGTGAAAGTCTTCAAAATGGAGACATAGATATTTGTAAAATACATACGGACCTGAATGTAGCAGATCCGTTGACTAAACCTCTCCCTAGAGCAAAACATGATCAACACCAGAACTCTATGGGTGTTCGATTCATCACAATGTAACTAGATTATTGACTCTAGTGCAAGTGGGAGACTGTTGGAAATATGCTCTAGAGGCAATAATAAAATGGTTATTATTATATTTCCTTATTCATGATAATTGTCTATTGTTCATGCTATAATTGTGTTATCCGGAAATCGTAATACATGTGTGAATACATAGACCACAACATGTCCCTAGTGAGCCTCTAGTTGACTAGCTCGTTGATCAACAGATAGTCATGGTTTCCTGACTATGGACATGGATGTCATTGATAACGGGATCACATCATTAGGAGAATGATGTGATGGACAAGACCCAATCCTAAGCATAGCACAAAGATCGTGTAGTTCGTTTGCTAGAGCTTTTCCAATTCAAGTATCATTTCCTTAGACCATGAGATCATGTAACTCTCGGATGCCGTAGGAGTGCTTTGGGTGTACCAAACGTCACAACGTAACTGGGTGACTATAAAGGTACACTACAGGTATCTCTGAAAGTGTCTGTTGGGTTGACACGGATCGAGACTGGGATTTGTCACTCCGTGTGACGGAGAGGTATCTCTGGGCCCACTCGGTAATGCATCATCATAACGAGCTCAATGTGACTAAGGAGTTAGCCACGGGATCATGCATTACGGTACGAGTAAAGAGACTTGCCGGTAACGAGATTGAACAAGGTATTGGGATACCGACGATCGAATCTCGGGCAAGTAACATACCGATTGACAAAGGGAATTGTATACGGGATTGATTGAATCCTCGACATCGTGGTTCATCTGATGAGATCATCGTGGAACATGTGGGAGCCAACATGGGTATCCAGATCCCGCTGTTGGTTATTGACCGGAGAGTCGTCTCGGTCATGACTGCGTGTCTCCCGAACCCGTAGGGTCTACACACTTAAGGTTCGGTGAAGCTAGGGTTGTAGAGATATTAGTATGCGGAAACCCGAAAGTTTTTCGGAGTCCCGGATGAGATCCCGGACGTCACGAGGAGTTCCGGAATGGTCCGGAGGTGAAGAATTATATATAGGAAGTCCAGTTTCGGCCACCGGGAAAGTTTCGGGGGTCACCGGTATTGTACCGGGACCAGCGGAAGGGTCCCGGGGGTCCACCGGGTGGGGCCACCTGTCCCGGAGAGCCCCATGGGCTGAAGTGGGAAGGGAACCAGCCCTTAGTGGGCTGGGGCGCCCCCCATGGGCCTCCCCCTGCGCCTAGGGTTGGAAACCCTGGGGGTGGGGGGCGCCCCACTTGACTTGGGGGGCAAGCCACCCCCCTTGGCCGCCGCCCCCCCTCAGATGGGATCTCCAGGGGGCCGGCGCCCCCCCAGGGCCCCTATAAATAGTGGGGGGGGAGGGAGGGCAGCCGCACCACAGCCCCTGGCGCCTCCCTCTCCCTCCCGTGACACCTCTCCCTCCCGCCTGCGCTTGGCGAAGCCCTGCCGGGATCCCCGCTACTTCCACCACCACGCCGTCGTGCTGCTGGATCTCCATCAACCTCTCCTTCCCCCTTGCTGGATCAAGAAGGAGGAGACGTCGCTGTACCGTACGTGTGTTGAACGCGGAGGTGCCGTCCGTTCGGCGCTCGGTCATCGGTGATTTGGATCACGACGAGTACGACTCCATCAACCCCGTTCACTTGAACGCTTCCGCTCGCGATCTACAAGGGTATGTAGATGCACTCCTTCCCTCTCGTTGCTAGTAAACTCCATAGATGGATCTTGGTGATGCGTAGAAATTTTTTGATTTCTGCTACAATCCCCAACAAGTAGTTCGGGACGAAGGAAGTACATGTCAAAGTCAAGTATAATATGAACATAAGATAGGCTGAAAAGGATAACATAACCCCGCCAAAGATACTACACCATTGCAAAGGAAATCAACATGTTTATTTGTCCAAACAAGGTCGGAGCTTGGGCCTGGGCATCCAGGCCCAGGTCTGGGGTGTAGAATATTTTATAGGCTATTAGCTATATGGATTTGTCAAGCAATAGCTTCCAGGGTTGTAGGATCAGTGACTCCCGGTAAGACGAGAGCTGAAGCATCCAAATATAATCCCTGGTCATCCCTATAGACCACAGCAGTTGTATCATGTAAGCGTGATCTGGAGATGCCACCATCCACATTTATTTTGGCGGACCCAGCTGGTGAAAATTCCATGCCGAAGTGTTCTCCATCTGTGTTGCATGCAATATATAGGTTTTACTATAGATTTTTTTAGCTCATCAAGTTCCGAGATATACCAAGTCACAAATTCATGTGTAGCAAAAGGAGTTTGAAAAATGCTCTCGTGAATCTCCAGAAGGTGCATATTGCCACAGATTGTCTAAACGTGGTCAATGACATCGCCACTTTTCAAGGTGATAAATATGAGGTGGTTATCAAGGATATTAATGCTTCTGGATCTTCTTTATTAATGCTTTTGGATCTTCTTTTACCTTATGTAGTTTTGTCCATGAAAAAAGAGGCTCAAATTATGAAGCCCACAATCTAGCTAGATTTGCATCTACTTTAGATCAGGGGAGACACACATGGTTTGGTCTGCCCCATGACACTCTTTTTATTCCGATGATTATTAATCAATAAATACCTAGTGGATTGTGCTAAAAAAGCTATATTTTTTTAGGGCTAGCTATATTTTTTAGGGGAAACATTGGGCTTTATTGCATAATAGAAATGTTTGACAAAATACAAATAATATATGCTACATTAATAAGGCAAATATGGCGCCCGATGGGTAATGAAGCGGAGGCTCTAGCAAGAGCATGGGCCTCCTCATTATGATGTCTGTGTTCATGACTGAAGATCACCTCCTGTAGTGATCGCTGCTTGTGTTTGATTTTGTGAAGAACCGTGAGCTATATATTTTTTGAATCTAAACACACTTTATTATTACCCAATAATGTTCATGGGAATACATCAAAGATCTGGAGGGTTTAACAGCCACACATGGCGCCCAAAATCCAGACCGAAGGCGTGCTTAGCGAGGCTATGTGCCTCAAGATTTGTAGCTCTACCCTCGAGGATGAAGGTGCAGTCATCGATGGTTCTTGCAGTCTCTACAGTTTCCTTCACAATGCTTCCGTACATTCCTCCCACCTACTTATTTATGTCCATGACAACTCCTTGTTAATCAGAGGCGATGATCACATGTGATAATGCTAGGTCCGAAGCAAGAGCAAGCGCTTCACGACATGCAAGGGCTTCCAGCGTTGGTGGATCAGTGATGCCATGTATTCTGATAGCTGATGAACCCAGATAAAGCCCCGAAGCATCCCTGCATACCGCATTGAAAGAACCTTCATTGTGGTTTCTTGCAACAAACCCATCTACCCTTATCTTCACAGATCAAGCAGAGGTGGATCCATCGCGGAGAAGCTTCACTACAAAAAAATACACTTCCGTGATGATACGTGTTTGTCACAGTAGGTCGCGTTTTTTTTCATGCATGTACATCCATGACAATTTTATGACAGAATCAAGATAGTCATACCTGTGCTGTCGTAGAAGTGTTCCATGACATTACCAAAATTATCATCACGGAAGTGTCCACTTCCATGACGATAAATCGCGCGTCACAGAAGTGCTTTCGTCAAGGGTGACCGACACGTGGCATCCACCGTAACAGAACGCCGTTAAGCTATCGGGTCCGGTTTTGGATCCGATAACCCGCTAATAGCCCTGACCAATGGGGATTTTCCACGTGTAAAATCATCATTGGCTGGAGGAAACACGTGTCGGCTCACCGTTGGGACAGATGTCATCCACTCATTGGACCGAAGGCGCCTATGATACGTCGACACGTGGCACGGCCGAACAGAGGCCCATTCCTGTGAAAAGGCCGGCCCATTTGACTTGGTCAAAAGGTGGCGGGCCGGCCCATGGAAAGCCTGTTAACGGCCTGTTCGCATATAGCCCATTTACAGCCCGCTAACCCAGGGCCCGTTATGACCTATCCGAATTAGGCCCAGTAGCGTCATCTGGGCCGTCCAATATGATTCCAGCCCATTTTAAGTTCCCGCCCATGTATGGCCCATGACGTCTTTCGGCCCATATGAGGCCCTTTGTAACTCTTGGCCCATTAACGACCCGTGGTGAAACTGGCCCGTAATGAACAGTGTATCACTTTATACCCATTAACGGCCCATTAATCCATTGGGCCATTTGCAGCCCATGTTATCTTTCGGCCTTCTCAGGGCCCATTTATTCTTGGGCTCATTTCCAGCATTTGGTTACTTACGGCCCGTTACTGCCATTTTCTGCTTGTGGGCCAAATTCAGCCCGTGGTTACAATCGGCCCGTTTGTGGCCCATTAATACGTTGGGCCGTTTTCATAGCATCATCAAATACGGCCTATTAACGACGGCCCGTTATGGTCGGCCCATGAACGGACGACTCCAACTCTAGCCCGTTTACGGCCATAATGCGGTCTGTTTTTGGCCCATGTTTAGCCAATCGATCATACGGTCCGTCTAAGGCCCATTGATGATACGGCCCGTAGAAGGCCCATTGTTTCTACGGCCCGTAGAAGGCCCATTGTTTCTACGGACCGTAGAAGGCCCATTGTTTCTACGGCCCATAGGAACCCCAGTGTCACTACAGTAAATATGTAGCCCATGGCCTGTTAAAGGCGGGAAACTACTATAGGTTTAGACCTGCTAATGGCCCAAGATGATTATAGGCCCACGTTTTGGCCCATATGAGTAACGGGCCGGCTTGAAGACCGACAACACTGAGATCCACTGAACCTTCCGGCCTAAATTACAGCATACCGACCAAAGAATAAACCTAGACTTTACAACAAATAAATTACGGCATATTACATCCACTGGGAATCAAAGTTCGCTACCGGTGATAATAAAGCGCAACATGACCGCGGATTACATACACTGGGCATGAAAGGTCGCCACCAGTGCATATAAACGCGCCGACAAAAGAATATACAAAACTGAGAGCACTTCAGAAGGCACTAGACCTGGCAAGCTCGGGCCCCGCAAGCAGCCGAACAAGCTGATGAGACCTCAGTTGTGTCAACGATAGATGCTTCATCCCTAGCTGTATGGCACCATAGTGCGCAAGGCAGTCCCCTGACATCTTCATTACATCTTTGACTTCAAGTCGGAGCTGATCTGAAGCAAGCCTTTCCGCTTTAAGTTGAGACTGAAGAAGTCGAACTGATTGAGGCAGCGACTGCACAGAGGTTGTCTCACACCTGCTGGTGAGTAGCTTCAACTCACTATCTTCATCAAGACATGACCTTGGGGTCATCTCGCTGTCCTAAAGATGGTTTGGCTCACTATCTTTCCTAAAGTTCTGCCTGGCATAAGAGATACGACTCTGAAAGAGAAACAAGGAGACACGTAACAGGTTTCACAATTATATAAGCAAATAAATGGATCTGTTCTGCATAAGGAACATGTTTTTACAACTACAATTTAAAACTGGTAGTTGTTGCAAACATCCAATCAGATGTAAACAACAGTGGAGGAAATGATGCCTATCCAAATCTATACTAGAACAAAGTTTGAAGGCTTGAGAAGGATGAACTTACATTACATGCTAACACGGGCTGGACAAAGCCCTTCTCCATGTTGATGGAAAGATAATTCAATAAATTCCCCAAAGAAAATTCTTTATAAGCATTGCCATTATTCTACATTTTGCAAAGAGTAAATATAGATCAAATAATATTGGAAGAAATAGAGGATAATGAAGCTCAGGTGCAGACTGATGATACATAATCAAATAGCAATTAATTAAGTACATCGTTACAAGGCAAAAGGTACTGACAAGAGGAATGCAGACATCAACGTGCGCAGTGGCATTGGCTTTATTCAACATTTTGGTAAGAGTAAATGTAGATATGATAATTTGGAGAAAGTGGAGGGCAGGGCAGATAAGATGCAGAGTAATGCTAGACAATCAACTATCTCGCGATGCATGTACAGTAATACCACCACCGTCCGTTATTAGTTGTCGCTCAAATGGATGTATCTAGCACTATTAAGTTCTAAATACATCCAATTGATCAACAATTAATTCGATACAGAGGGAGTACATGACAACAGGTACTTACATGAGCAATCCAAAACTTCATAACCATTGTGTTAATTCTACATTTATCTGAGAGTAAATATAGATCTTATAATTTCAAGCAAAGGGAGGATAAAGAAGCGAACGTTTACAGTGATGCTACATAATCAAACAGCAATGAGTGTAAGTATGCTGACAAAGGGCAAGAGGTAGTGACAAGAGCAATGCAGAGCCCAGTATTGTCGTGAGATCCTACGATCCTTTGAGCAAGGAGATTCATCTGAAATTAGTTTTCATACAAGAGAGAAGGTAAGGCACATGCAGAAATTTAGGAGTTAAAATTTTGAATTGATATCATAGACAGTACCTGACGCTGGGCTGTCAGCAGTTCTAATAGGGGTTTGGCCACTGGAGTAGGGGTAAAGTCTGTTACAGTTGGGCCTGTGTTTTCTGTGGCTGCTGATCTATCTGATTTAACAGGTATCACTACCTTTTCCAAATACCTAGTTTGTACTCCTTGAGGATCTGCAATCACCCTCTTCCTTTTGGACGTCTATTACGAAAGAACAACATTTGACTGGAAAACATAGTATGACGACACATGGAATAGGTACAGAAAATGGATAGGTATGGCATATACTCATATATGATGCTTAAACTAAGCAGATGGTGTAACAAAGTAGAAGTAATGCAAGAGGTCAGATGCAAAATATGTGCGACCAATACAACCTTGCCAAGTTATAGCATGCACCTTGATGGGTGAATAAGATAGGCCATCCTCCACCATGCCAAGTTTGTTAGCCAGTGGATTGTTCCGCAATATTCCTCTCATGCGCCCATTCTCATATTCATTTTGATAATTTTTAATACCTGACATGCATGAAAACATAAAAACAAGTGAGATTATCTTTGTAATGTAGAAGTGATTCTAATCCAATACTTCCTCCCTATAAACCCCTTTGTGATATCTCTGCAATTCTTCTAAGAGGTGCCATGCATGCTGTAATTTGGTGTGTGCATTAATATAATGTGGCCTACTACTCAAAATATGAGAGCTCCAGAAGTGATGATACTTCGCAGATGACAGCTTCAACATATAGTAAAGAAGAACAAGTTGACCTAACCTGACAGATTCAAAATATACTAAGGGAGAATAACTCGACCTGACCAGTCGACCGCAAGAGAAGAGGATCATCTTAAAGAAGAGCAGAAGAGCAAGCAGAAGATATTACAAGTCTTTCTATACAATGTCGATTGGCCACCCATGATGAACCAGAGCGCACAGAGAAATACTATTCCTTCCGGTCTCTCCATATGTGGCTCACATGCATTTCGAAACTAAAGTAGGAACATTTAGCTGACCAATTAAACATCTCTCAGTTTTACTAATATCAGCATAATATCATATTTGAATTTGTACAACTAAGCTTGTTTAGCTCGATGGGTGGAGCAGTGCTATTACGACACGAACCACGTAGGCTGATCATGGTCATCATAAAATGGGGAAACCGTAAGCATGATGAGTATAGTGTTGACCGTGGCAGTGGGATGGCAGATCTGAAGCTGCAAACCGCGCAAAGGGTAGTTAGCAACCGATATTTGCTTTGAAATAACAACTAAGATTTGGTATGGACAAGAAAGTACAGTCAACAAGTGACAAAGAAATGCAATTATGCTGTCTCTCTATATGTCGCGACATGCATTTGGAAACTCAAGTGGGACCTTTAGCTAACCAATTAAATGTGTCTGTTAACTAATATCAGTATCGTATCACAATCATATTTGAACAACTAAGCTTTGGGATTTTGAGTGTTGTATTGTTTAGCTTGAAGGGTGGAGTAATGCTAGTATGACAGAAAGCACCTACGCAGATCATAGTAGAGTAGATAAAAGGGGAAAACCTTAAGCATCAAGAGTAAAATCAGGAAAGTGGAACTAGCTGGACCAGTGGGTGGCGCACATGCTTTTCGAAACGAATATAGGAACATTAGGTGACCAATTAAACGTTCTCTGTTTTAGTAATATGAGCATCATATCAGATTTGTATTTCAACACGTAAGCTCTGGAATTATGAGTGGCATGTTGTTTCGCTTGATGGGTTGAGGTCTTGAGGAGCAGTGCTAGCACGACACAAAGCAGTGAAGCACCTACGATCATGGTAGTGAATATAAAGGGGGGAAACCATAAGCTTTATGAGTATAGTGACCGTGACATGGCGGATCTGAAGGTGCAAACCGGACAAAGCTACTTCGCAACCAATGTTTGCATTCAACTAGCCACTACGATTTGGTACGGACAAGAAAAGTATAGTAAACAATTTAAGATCTATTTTTCGGGTGAGATCAATAACTTAAGCACATATGGAAGAGTACCACCTCTCTTGCGACGCCGTATAGGCCCCTGTTGATACTTTGAAGGTGCTGCGTGTGCGATGGCTGTCGGGGGTGGGGAAGAAGACTTTAGATGGCAGACGGTCGGGTTGGGGGATAAATCCTGTTGCCGTGGACGAGGCGGTCGTAGGAGCGGCAATGGCAAAGTGGACGACGGCGCCGATGAAGCGAGACGACGCGATGAAAGGATCCTGGTCCGGCGCCGTGGATGAGAGTCGTCCATCTCTTGCAGTGGACGACGGGGTAGGGGTAGCGGCTCCGGCAAGGTGGAGGATGGGGTGGCGGACGGAGGAAGCTGGCCGCAGTGGGGAGGTTGTCGTGGCGCCGATGGTGTATGAATGGGGAAATGGAGGGGGAGGGGGGATCTCAAACTTTGGGACACACTTGTCTGAAATGTGGCAAAGTTATGAACTTAACCCCCGTTTAAAATTTCGGACATCACATCGGTTGGGGATAGGACAGTAATCTCGCATCTCCCAAATATTTGCCGGTAACGATTTCGGACGAGGAGAGGGTGTTTTGCCGCCCACGGTTGGCGCCCACGGTGTATGAATGGGGCTGACAGGTAGGGCGGTTGTGTCACGTCTGAGGGAAGTTACACATCTGCCCCTATTTAAAATATTAGCCTACATCGATTTCGGACGAGGAAAGTTTGTTTTGCCGCCCACCGTGGATGAATGGGGAAATGGAGGGAGAGACACATGTCTTTCGGACGAGCTTGAATCAAATGTGTTTTGCCGCCCACGTTTGGCGCCCACCGTGTCTGAATGGGCTCAGAGGCCGTCGTGTCACGTCTGATTGAAGTTACTAGTCTACCCCTATCGACATCAGTGTAAATCCGGTCGATAAGGATGTCAAGTGTCAGGGGTAGACAGTAATTTCCATCTCGCAAACACTTGCTTCGGGCAGCCCACAAATGATAGTGGGTGTTTAGCCGCTTCATTCAAAACTTGGAAGAATTAGCATTCACGTTTGCCCTGGGCCCTGGCAACTAAATCCAAATTCAATTTTTATTCGATTACGAATATCCACAGATAATTCTACGTTTTGTTATTTATTTCTTCAAAACCACAACAAAGATTTATTCCACCTTTATATATGATTATGATTTAGAAATATCGTGATCTTCGAATTCAGTAGGTTGGATACACTTTGAGTCAAACAGTTATTTCATCCAGTACAATATGCTCACACGAAAAACAGTTCACCTTATGTCAATCATACAAGTACTGAGGATTACCTCGCCTAAAAAATTCGGATCATTACAACACATGGACAACATAGGGGGTCTTACAACATAATCCATTCATAGACATGACACAATATGCAAGTACAATAATCTAATGACAATTTCAACTGCTATCTAAAGAAGAACTGGGATTACCCTGGGCTTCAGATAGCAGAAGCAGCAGGACCTCCTCCGTCTTCAAATGTAACATTCTTACTTCCTCCAATTCTTGGGTTGCTTGCATAATGCGTGCAGCTAATTGCATAATTTCCAGCTTCAAGATCGAGATTACCTCATTCATGGCAGCCACACCATCTCTTTCTGCCTCTAGTAGAGCCTCAAGAACTATAATATCTGTGCTCAGACTGCTCTCCAGCGGTGTTGCCTCTGAACTGCTACCATCTGGTAACATGGATGGCGCACTGCTTCCACAAATAGATTCTGGGGTTGTACATTGTGTCCTAGTGTGAACGACATCCTGAAAGGTTTCCGCTGGACATAAGTAAGAGATAGTTATCGCATGATCCAGGCAGTAAGCTTACATGGTAAACGACATACGAATTATTGCCGAGCATGGCAAGCTATATTTAAATGGTTCGAAGCAGCATTAGCCAAAAAGAAATTAAAATGGTAAGATGAAACTAGGGATGTAAGTGGCAAATAAACGACATCCGCCAGTCCCATCTAGTTAGTTTTTGCTAGCTCCCTGGTTCATTTTCCTCAAAAAACAAAAACTCTTTTGAACTATCATACCACTAGTGGACTTTAATCGGGATTAAACAGGACCCAGTTGACATCCCTAGTTGAAAGGGAGTGTACCACCGCTATATTTAAGTTGCCAAGGCATCTAAGCAGTTGAAATAATCTGAGAAAGCACTTAACAGTGTGGCCTCATATAAACTACGAAGGCAGTCTTGTGATGAAGTTCAGAGGAAAAGTTAAGGACTCAAATGAACTAGGCATGCATTTCTTTACGATAGTACAGCAGGCACTGCTGACATATTGGCCAACTCAGGTATAGCGTAACAAGTAACAAACAAGCATTCGAATCAAGCAATACAGCAAAGCAGACAACTAAACTATTTGTTATTCTGTAGGATTACAGGTTGAGGGCACAAGCCAAGAAAGCAGCCCACACGCATTACATTTCACATGTACTAAAACACACTGGATTACCATATGTTGCTGTGAAGCCTCGCTGCTGTTGCAATGTTCTTTGAAGATATCGTCAGCATCCCGTGGTTGAAAATCTACTTGTTGTAGTTTATTCTGCACCCTCTATTTAGGTAAAATTAATTTTAATCGCATGCACTGGTTCAAATTGATCATCAATGGTTTATCTAAACTAATGACAGAAGGGTGTGTGCATACACGACAATATATATGCTTCCCTCTATTTTTATGCTTGTTCGAGGTGCCAGCCCCAAAAGAACAAATATTTTGCTTGATGGGGTTGGCCGCTCCATAATTAATAGAAGCATCAAATTAGTCATGCAACTTGGGAAGATCAAGAACACACAAAAAAGTAATGAACAGAGGCTCGTAGCAGTGATGTAATAGCTAGCATCAGAAAATGTAGGGTAAAACGAACAAAAACCAGTGGAACCACATGCTAGTTTGCTGATGTGTAATTAAGCATAGAGAACATGAAGCAGTCTGATGGAACCAACAGGTGGCATCAGAACAACACCATTATCATAAATATAGCATGCAAGAAGTAAAATAGTAGGTAGTGATATCTAGGAAGTATAGTAATACTTAGGACAAAACTAAAGCATATTAACTATGTGTGCACTGGTATGTAATTTAGCACAAGTAACATGTTCACTGCCAGAAGTATGGCCCTACAGGTGCATGCAGAATAACGCGTCTCATGAAAAACTGAATGATGCCCTGAAGAAATTCAAAGGTGCGGTGCTTATGCTAAGAAAGTGAACGTAGGCGCCGGCCGTTGGATAATAGTACCTGATTCTCGGCGGCGTATGGGTATCGTTGGCATACTTGATAGCTAAGGATCGTCGATGGTGCTCGTGTTGCGGTTGAGTTTGGGCCGGCTGTCGCCGTCGCTGAAGCGGCTCCGGTGCTACAGTTGCGGCGCCAGTCGACATACAAGAAATCTCATCTGTGGTAAGTGAACAGTTGCACGATAAAGAGAAAAACCGAAGGAGTACAGATCAAAATAACCTGATGAGGCTGCGGCGTCGGTAAAGCAGGGCCGGTGGAGTTGAATATGGCGTCCGTGGAGCGGGTCCGGTGCAGTGGACGAAGGCTTCGGCGGGCGCGTTGTACAATGCTTTCGGTGAGGCGGATCTGTTGCAGTGGACGAGGGCTTGTATGAAGGGCCAGCGAAGGGACGGACGAGGGAGTCAGTGAAGGGCCTACACTGTGGTGGATGAGGGCGCCGGTTAAGCAGATCC